>NC_047020.1:36262130-36507130 GCF_902652985.1 Pecten maximus
GAAGAAACACAAAAGTCAGATGATGAAGAAGATAAATCGCCAGAGGCTGATTTAGACAAAGCACCTGAGTACGTATACAAAAATGTATATAGTTTTTACAATGTAGATGTTCAAAGAAATGGGTGTGTTAGTTACAAGTGAAAATCAAGTTAACCTTCATATACATGTAGTTGTTCGTAAAAAATGGAATTTGTTAGAATATTTATTTAATACAATATGTACAGTTTGTATATTTGTAGCTATTCAAGGCAGTAGATTAAATGGATGGTACATATATTATAAAAACATACTAGTAAATTTTATACACAATATTTTTTAATCAATATTTATTTTTTGTTTGTGATAGCATATATATATATATATAAATTATGACATCGTATAGAAAAGATTTAAAAAGTGGAAATTCTTTATTTCTGAAAAAAAGACCTGCACAACCAGTGCTTAAACTTAGGCCCAAGCCTCGGCCTATACATAGGTACAGAAAGGTCAAGAAGAGGTGAGAGGTCACAGAAGTGGTCAAGCCACTCAATACATATTGTCCAGTATTGTCTCACCAATGGTCAAGTTTGCAAGACACAAGGAAACGGCCATATCCAAAATTTGTTTTTTCATGTGATGTAGTTATGCTAATTAAATTTGTTGACACTGTTATTTCCTTTCAAGACAAATCCCCTTTGTGATAAAAAGGAATGTAGTAATGTTTCCTAGGTGTAAAGATAAAAATGGAAGAAAGCACGATGAATTTTGTATCATAATCTATTTGAATATCAATTATTGATCCCTTATTATGTGGTGGGAATAGAAGTTTGTAAGGGAAATAAGATTATATGTGGGTGAGAAACGTGATTTTATGAGGGAAATATAATTTTATGAGGGGAATATAATTTTGTGAGGGGAATATAATTTTATGAGGGGAATATAATTTTGTGAGGGGAATATGATGGATTGACTGGAGGATATGTTTATGTTAGAGGAATAGACTGTATTGATTTTGTGAGAGGGTATACAATTGATTTTGAAGGGTGAGGGGGGGGGGGGGAGGGTTTCCTCCCAGTCCCCACTCCTTCTCTGTCAGTCTCCATACACTCCTGTTTTCCGCACTTTTCTCAGCCATGTTTCTAGGTAGGTTGGTGAGAGTTGATATACACAATGTAACTTCAGAATGAGTAGCAAAAGATCACATTTTCAGGTTTTTTCGGTCAAGGTAACTGTTTCTATCTTTAACAGGAGTTGGTATACGTAGGGGACATGTATTGCTTTAGCAATACCCGGCATGCTTGTTTTCACAGTTTCACTGGTCTCATTTATATTCTACATCATTTTATAATTACATTTAATCACCTGTTAAGTATGATATATCATACTTTTGCATTGTCTTGCATGGAATCAAGTTGGATTCAAATTGACATTATAAATGGCAGGGAAGAGCATTTACGCCAATTTTTTTATCAAACCAAACAGAAAAAGGAAATCAAGAATGACCATTTTATGTAATATTTTTAAAATAGGAAATAGAAAAATGAATCATTTTCAATTGCGCAGATCCATGACTCCGTTCATGATCATCCCAGCTTGTATCTTGTAAATATATAATTTTCTGGCTTATCTAGATCTGTGGTTTAATTAACTTTCAATTCAGATCAGTTAATTTGTTTTTGGAATTACACTGTATATATTTATAGAATTACACGTATTGTAGTATTTCCCGTAGCACTTAATGCACAATGTTTTAAATGTAATATAGATTTCAAAGAAATGAACATACATGTATATGTGTTTAAAATTCATTTTCAGCATTTCAACATTGTTTTCAAACAATGATTTCCAGACCATTTATCAGACAACTTTGTAAAAAGTGTTAGTGGAATAAGGCTGAAACTTTTAGTTATACATGTAGTTACAGGTTTACAGCCGACATGTCTCCGCTTATTGCTAGGTTTCTTTTAGTTATACATGTAGTTACAGGTTTACAGCCAACATGTCTCCGCTTATTGCTGGGTTTCTTTTAGTTATACATGTAGTTACAGGTTTACAGCCGACATGTCTCCGCTTATTGCTGGGTTCTTTTAGTTATACATGTAGTTACAGGTTTACAGCCGACATGTCTCCGCTTATTGCTGGGTTTTCTTTCGTAGAATAAGTCAAAGGAAATCAAACAATTTAGGCAGTAAACCAGTAACTTATTAAAAATTTCAGTCAATATTCACTTCAGTAATTTAAACATTATATTTAACTTTATAGAAAGTTGTGTGGCTATTTGACTGAAATAAAAACATGGAATTGCCAGTAAAATCTATTTTAGGTCATTTGTGGGAGTTGAAATAAAGAGGGCAAGTGGGCATTCATGTTGAAAGTTGTCTGACTGTTTGACTGAAATAAAAACGGATTTACCAGTAAAATCATTTCTAGGTCATTTGTGGAGGTCAATATAAAGAAGGGGATTGTGCATTCATGTTGTATCAAAATATTTCTAGTTGTTCTCTGGAAGAACTCATAATTCATTATTAGCCTATCTAATAAAAATTTTCACTTTGAACTCACAGGACAGATGAAAACGTGGTGAGGAATCCTTACCGATGGCTTCCTCGTAAGGAAGAAAAAGAAAAGAAAGATAAGAAGAAGTCAACAGACCGTGGTGGACAAGGGTCCCCTTCTAGAGTAAGTGTTGTTATGGACCTGAGATTCCTTCAAGAGTGAGGGTTGTTTAAGTTCTCTCATTCCCTTCTAGAGTAAGTGTTGTTATGGACCTGAGATTCCTTCAAGAGTGAGGATTGTTCAAGTTCTGTCATTGCCTTCTAGAGTAAGTGTTGTTATGGACCTGAGATTCCTTCCAGAGTGAAGGTTGTTCAAGTTCTGTCATTGCCTTCTAGAGTAAGTGTTGTTATGGACCTGATAGCTCTTCCATAGTAAGAGTTGTTTAAGTTCTGTAATTCCCTTCTAGAGTCAGTAATTTCAGATGTCTCTTTCCAAACTTAAGTAACAAGTTGTCTCCCCTGGAGCTTAAATTGAAGCAAGTATTCAGAACTGTCAACAGGTTTTTGTTGATCAATTCTAAATTTACAATAATTTAATTTTGTATGAAACACGCATTTTCATTGGCTGAAATAATTTTGTTATACCTCAATAACAAAATTTTTGACGTTGCGAAATGTAACGTCATTTTTGATTGGCTGATGACGTTGCGTAATAATTTATCACAGAAAAGAGTTCGCCAAAGAAAGTGAAATATCTTGGTGTGTATAAGACGAAATTAAATTATAAGAATTAACATCAATTATTTTTTCTGTTATACAGAAAAAATAGTTGATGTTAATCCTTATATAATACCAGTACCTCTTTTTCAGTGTCAGACTATTTTTTGAAGGACATAAACAAATATTTTATAGTATGATAACATCGGTCTCTAGATAATTAATGTTATTGTATTAACCCTTTCACCCCTAAACACCATAGAATAGACTTTTCCAGATTAAACTGTATGAGAGACAAGCAGAGTCTACAAAAGTTATTGGGGGTGAAACGATTAAGTGCAATTTACTGTATTAAGAAATTTAATGATGATGATGATGATGATGATGATGTTATAAATTTTAGGGCGAGCACATACAGAAAGTAACCAAGGAGTTCTGTGATTGGGTGGCCAGTCTAGGAGGGGAGGAGAATAACATCGAGGAATCGACCATCACAAGTCTATTTGCAAGTGGTTACGAGACCAAACCTGCCCTGTCCGTGCCGATTCATGTTGTTGAGCTTACGAACGTTCCTCAGGACCTCCGTAGTACAGCTCCTGGAGCACAGACACAGCAGACTAACAAAAATATACCTCCTCCGGAGATAAAGAAAGAAAACTGGGTGGGTGATTATTGATTTTTTTTTTTCTGTTGTTGCTTTTTTATTTATATTAATTCAAAGATTACTTCAGAATCAATTCTTTTGAATCAATAATTTGAAAGTCTTCATCATAATTGTTTACACTGATTCTTGTAATAATGCTTCTATGGTATAGCATTACCTTGTTGTCCAATCCATTGATATATATATCTTTTTGTAATTGTAACTGTTCAATGTTCTATGTCTATATGTGATCATTTGTAATTTATGTATGTCTTGATAAAGGAGCGGATTGCCTCGAAAATTTGACAATTTACTTGTCTGTACTGTCGTTATTACTACTTGACAAATTATCTATTTCTTGTAATACGCATCCAACGAACAATTGTTTGTTAGGATCCAGTATCTATATATTGGACCATACCGTTGTTATTACTTACTAGACCCTATCTTTTTGTAATTGTATATATACTACAAATGTATATTAGAGATTGATCTAACACTAACAAATAAATAAATAAATAAATGAATAAATAAATAAATAAATAAATAACCATACTCTTATAATGATCCCTCATAAGACAGAAAGTTTCAGATTATCACAGACATCCTACAACTGAAACATTGTAGCAGGTTCACAGTGGGGTAACAAAATTCAATATTTTTTATTTCTTTTTTATCAGAGCTACACAGGAAAATATGAACCAAGTTGGGTAAAATTCAAATACGGTTCTTGGTATTTGGACCCAAAAACTTGGAAGATGAGAAACTTTACAGACCCACTTATGGACCCTAAGGAGATTAAAGATAAAGAGATGTCCGAGGCTAAGAAGAGGAGTAAAGAGCTGGTGATTATTATATTATAGACAAATTATCTTGTTATATATACAATGTACTAGGTTTATGGAATATTGAGATTTGGTGGCCTCAAAAAAAAAAAAAATGAATTCCTCAAAATTTGCTGTAATCAGCATATTTTGTGATTAAGATAAAAATAATTAAATTATTTGACAATTTTTTTTTGGGAAGCAAAAGTAATTTGATATATGTTAAGTCCCTGGAGTAAATGACTGCAGAAAGGAAATAAAAAATTTATCATATAAAGTAAACTGTCTTTAGTAGATAAGTAAAAAGAAAACAAAGAACAGTCAGGATGGAACATATTGTAAAATGAAGATACTACGTGTTAAATGTGTTGCACATGATATTTTTCTAATCATCTAAAAAAAAATATAGTTATGTAATATAATGGTATTTTTGAATTTGACAGAATCAAGAAATATCCATCTCACATGGAGCTAAGGCGTTTACGGAATTTATGAACCGGAGAGATGATCGCAAACCAGAGGTAAGTTGTGGCATTGTTTTTCCAGAAAAGACTTTGTTATTTCCCTCCGACTGTACTGTGATACACAGAATTTATTACAAAATTGGTGTATGTATCTAAAGTTTGACATCTAAGATTAAAAATCTTATCAGCTTAACTTTGGTGTAAAATTTTGCTGTTCATTCAATATGAGCAGAAGAAAGTTTTTATTTTGAAAAAGTTTACAACATACCCATGATTGTGTGATGTCAATGATAAATATTTTACTATAAACTAATTGGAAGTCCTAATCTCCATATTTTTTTTTTCTCAAGAAGTGTCGCTGATATTTTGGACATTGTATTTTGGTACTGCTTTAAAATCCATTTCAAATGATGACATGGAAGACATTCATTGAAATGTGTTTTACTCAAAAGTGGTTGATGTAAGAATAATTGTTCTTTAATTGGGAAATAATAGCTTATCTTACCTTACCAAAACAGATGTACAGACCAACACTTGAATGGGACTTATCTCCCTTTATCTTCTAATCTTCGTTGATTTTAACAATTTAAACCGATACTTTTCAGATCCTCGGTGGAGTTGTTTAGTATTTGGTCAGTGCTTTATTGAATTTCTGTGTTAAGTTATTTTGTTTGTTTGTTTATTTATTTGTTTGTTTGTTTGTTTGAGATGTTAAATCTTATTGTTATAATTTCCCTACTGTGAACTCGGGAAGACTATTGATTTCCTATCCTGCAGTCTAGTAGTCAACAGGCGTTTCTGTCATCAATCCTGGAGGAATTTTGATCTAATTTGACACAATTATAAAGGACCATGATATCTCGGACAACTTTAAGTTTCAGAGTTTTTTGGTCAATGTCAAGGTCACTGTTGCTATTTTTAGCTTGTTTGCTATTGTAATTTGACAATATATAAATGCATAAGATCTATGATATTTTTTCACTAAAACATCTTCGGTTTTAATTGATATAACTATAAATGTGAAATATGACACTTTTTTTAACCTGAAATATTATATGAGAAATGTGTTTTATTGTATGTCAGAAATTGGTAGTTAATCATTATCAGTATTATATTGATGAGTTGGCGGAAAACAATCGTCAAAATCTCCTTAAAGTTACAATAATAATGACAGTGAAAACAAAACAATGTAAGTTATTTTTTAAAACCTTTATTAAACTTAGAGTCGTTTCCCTGAAAATTGGAAATATAATTTTAATATTCATATGAGTATCATAGATCCTATGTATTTAATATCTATTGAACTTGTGTTGAATTGTGGACGGAATAAAAGGATTTACCTGTATGGACGTCACATCACATCATTGTGTCACAAACTTCCTAAGTTCCAAAATCAAAAATTGTTGACCAAAGAAAAGACATCACAAAAGAAATGCCACCAACTGATGATGTGACAATTACATTTTTTGTTGTTAATATAAAAAAATATGTAAAAAACATTATCATGCATAATACCAAATGCAACAAAATTCTTCTACAACAAAAATTTGAAAAAAATAAACCATTATGAATACATCATTGAATTGGTTAAAACCTTTTAGGAACTTTGTTCTGTACCATCTAAGATTTAGTGATATTAATTTAAATCTACAAAAAAACAGAATTTCTTATTTTAGAAAAAAAAAAAAAAAAAAACTAACTTATAAAAAAAGAAACATTTTCTTTTACAGTTTTTAGTAGAAGTTGAAGATATTCAACAGAAAGCTGCCGAAGAAGAAGCCAGGAAGTTAGAGGCCGAGCTAGCGGCTAAGAACAAGACATTTTTATATCGAAAGAAGGCTGATGCTGTAGAAGCGACATAGTTAATGTTGTAATATTACGTTAATATCCGAGGAGCTGGTCAAGTAGACCGAATGAAGAACCAGGAACAACACTTCAAGATGTTTTGTTATTCAATATTCCGTCCATTTTTTCAGGCAACCCTGGAGTAATTGTATTATTGAAATTTTCTACTATTTTACCAACTAGTCTACCAGTTCCTCTGAAGTTGCAGGTAAATTATATATTTAAGAATCAATGTTTAGAATAATTGTTTTAAAATTATTCATGTTTATGTTTAGTGATTTGAAATTAAAAACCGAGTGCCAGTCATTTGGCTAGACATTCAGATCATGAAATTTATATAGAATGAAAATGAGTACAGCTATTTAACTCTACTCTGATATTTCTGTTATAATGTATAGAAGTGATATACATTTTTGTTTATGTCCATTTGGGAATAGAGCAGCAATGTTACTTGCATGTAAAAGTTGGTTGAAAATAAAACCGTTTTCTCCACTGCTACACTGTTTATAAAACATAATTTTTATGAATTAATTGTGAAATGTTGTACTGCTGTATTTTACATATTATGGAAAATATTTGTCATTCAGTAAAAGTGCACCAAAATATTCACTTTTTTTTTTGTACAATGGTCATGCTATGAAATGATTATCAAGTCTGTCAGTTTAAAATGTTTTTTTAATCTGTTTTGATTGTCTGTCCTGTATTAAATGTACATTGTATATCCTGAAAGACAGACATGGAAAAATAACATTGACCTTAATTTTGTATATTTACTAGGACAGAGTGATAATTGCTAATAACCAAAGTAAAACAATCTGAAAAAGCAAAATACACATGCTTTGACTTCCAAAACAAAAATGATTGGCCTCAGAAATAATACAAAATAAAAATGGCATATTGAAAAAAGAATATTAATAATGAAATAAAATAAGAATGATTGTAATGCCATCCCCAGGAAGGAGATTATCAAACATGTAAAGAATGTTATTATTTCCACTCTGAATAAATGTGTTTATTTCAAAACAGCCAAATTTATGCACATTTTGCAGACATAGAAAGCTCTCACAATCTGATGTACCAGAGTTATTTCCCTTGTTTCTTCTCTGTCGGATGTTATACAAAAGCGATAATATACAGTACAGTATATAAATGCTTTGTTCGCTGTGGTCCTTATAACTGTCACAAATTAACATTGATAAATAAGATATATTGTGAAACTTGTGAAACAGCCAGTACCTTAAAGAAAAAAACCCATATTTACCGGAACATAAGTATATTCTCTAAAATGGAAAGTGTCTTATGAAAGTCCTATATAATTGTGGGATCGCATGTTGTTGTGAACCATACCTCCATTTTATGTGGTAACGCTATTTTTTAACGTTTAATACAATATTTTATTATGGTATATTCCACATCAAGTGGATTTACACTTTACACGCTGTGATTTAATTAATCTGTAAATGGGAACATTTTAGTTCGCTTTAATTTTGCCTTGTGCTATAGGTAGATATTTCATTTTAAGGTAGAAAATCCTCACACATTGTTTTAACTCCATCCAAGGAGAATTCCAGTTTTGTTGCAGTAATTTTTTTTCTTATAAAGACTTTTCCTTCAAATTTACTCATACGTATTGGAATATTCATAATAATTTCCTTTTTTTGAATGAGGAAAAATGTTTCCCACTTCAAAGATTTAAATCCTTGATCTGTATGCATTAGCGGTAATTTTTGTATTATAAAAGATTTCAAGATGTTCGAGGCTTGCAAGCTATCTTTGTATCAAGTATGCATCGGAAATATGGTGGGATTATCTACCTTAAGATTGAAAACGGTGAAAAAGAAGCTGAAAATGTCCCTATTTACAGTATAATATTGTATGTTACAAATATGTTATGATGATGTTTAGTTTCGCTGAGCATCAATAAATGTTAACAAAAGCACAAATAAGAGTTTGGAGTTCATTTTTTTACATGGTAAAATCAGGAATGTATAATACATACATTTGTATATATACATTACTGTGAAATTTGTATTATATTTATTTTACATGTGCTGTTTATAGAAAGATTTGAATTAAAAAATATGAAAATTAAAACAATATTGATCGAAAACGAATTTGATTATCCGGGTATTCAAAATGGAGAAACAAGCCATGGATAAAATTATTTCCTCTCCTGAAAATTTTCACACAAAGCGAATAAGGTTTTAGAATTAAGAGGAAGTGTAAAAATGTGCTATGATTTAAATGTTCAGAATGCCGAGATAATATATACAGTATCACAACTACATATATTTATTAAGCTAACAAGGCTTCAGTATCCAATCCAAGCTAGAATACATTACCTGTTCAGGTGAAGAACGTGCATGCTTGTTTCATGCCTCTCCTGTCTTGACGGCTATGTGCTCGGATGTATTCAGACGTAATCTATGTAATAACGCTGATGTACCCTACATAGATACTTCAGGAGGACGCTTAGAGGTATGTAAGCTTATCATAATGGAGTATAAAAATATTTGTAAACTATGAATTCATGGACATGTTTGTTGAACGAAAATATGTATTTACCGGAAGCATTGTGTCAATCGGACGTTCTGTCGACAACATTGATGATTTATATGCATGTAATGCTAAAACGTAGCACCCATACAAAAGAAAACCCACCAATCTAATCAATTATTTGTTGACAGACTGATGTGAAGATAAATTGCTGGCCTCCTGTGATTTTAGATTTTAATACTGGTGCAATATAGATTCTGATTTTATCGATTTTGTTGACGACGATTTAGATAATTAGGATGTAAAATAACTTTGAAGAAATCTGTATACCCAAGAAAAGATGTCCTATTAATAGAATACGAAATAGCCACGGAAAACATCTTTTAGATCTGTGTTATCACTGTAATATTCATTTTAGATTAATCTGTTAAAATAAAAGTGTTTAGAATTAGTTTTCAAGTAATTTTGAGTTAATTTGGTGGACTAAGTTTCAAATAGAGATATTTCTTCTTCATGGTCCGATGTGCATTGTCCAAATTCATTCAACTCTGAAGGCAATTGTTATATGCGAAGAATGATGATGCTAATGAAATATTTGTAGAGTATACATGTATATCTTATTGATACCACGTATTGAGACCATAGTCGATATGAATTTGTGTGATAGCGATACCAAAAATGTAAGTTTTTATTAATGAAACTTCATAAATTGCGTGTAGAAATTTTCGTTCATGCTGCCAAACATACTGACTGTGCCTCGCAACCAATATTCACTAGAGAATTTAAATATGCTAGACAGAATTATATATAAGCCAAGAGATTATATAAGAAGGTATGGTGATCGATGTAGTCTTCAAGAAAGACTTGTACAGTAAGGAGGGCAAGTATCGTAAGACGCTGAGATCGGCTGGAAAAAATAGCCAGAAACAAATTGATAAGTAATGAACCTAAACGAATATTGGAAAATACTTATTTAACGTACCTCGGATAAAAACATGTAAGACATATATAAAGATTCTTCTAATTCTTTAATATTTTATCATAGAAAATACACTATAAATTTGGATTTCATACTTTTTTACATTCAGCTGCGCATGCTCTCATCCCTGAGTTAATGTAAATGCAGAATAAGTTTCGTTTGTCAAGTTCATTAAGCTTCTAAATGACAGACTAAAATCTTTACACCTGCATATCAACGTATTTACATGCATTTTTTGTCCGAGTGACCGATACCATATTCACAGGCGTCTGCTACTAGTTAGTATTAATAGAAAAAACATATTAGACCGTTGATATAGTAGTAGTAGGACTAATATTTTTGTTTCTATTAATACTAACCAGAAGCAGACGCATGTGCCGCATTTAATACTATACACGTACAAGCCGATCCGTTCCTTTACAACCTGATATACCGTATTTATAAGATAAAAATACTCTATTCTAGATAAATAAGTTTATATAAGTAGCGTTCCTGTTCAGTCGAGGAGTATCTATTCAGAATTAGTGAATGTATGTAAATTTTGCCAGCTGTGATAAATTCGTCACTCGGTCAAGCTATCAATTCATTCTTATTTTGTAACAAAATATGGAATTATTAAATCTTCATTAAATTTCTTTAATAAAGATATATCTTATCATGTTATTTCATTGGAAATTTAATCAGATCAGTTGTAATCTGTGATTTCTGTTGACCCGCCGAATCATGAATTGATTTCAACACGTAAACGTTCGGGCATTGATAAGGGACGCCATGCGTGGAATGAAATGATTTCGAAATAGGCAGACGGATAAATATAATACGTTTAGATATTGAATTTAGAAATTGATTAAGATTTTTCTGATTTTTGTTACTCTGACACACTAAATATATTACAAGAGGTCAATGATGAGAGGGCTACACTAATAAACTTATGATATACATCAAGAAGATTTTCATTTTTTTTTTTTTTTTTTATTTGTTTCTAAAAATTTGCTCATACTTACACCAAACCTTCTCAGTGCATATATAGTAACCATCCCATACATTTTGATGAGGAAATGGTAAGTACACTAATAATTCAGAATACATTTTTGGCCTAATTTGTTATAACACATACGTGTCCACATTTAAACGGGTAATGGTAATATTACAATCCCTATCTATTTTGGGTATTTTAATCCGTCTTCCAAGTTTTATGGGTAAATGCATATTTGGCGTTCCAAACTAAACTAAACTAAAAATCAAGTAGATACCAAATATTGATAAATCTTCACCATAAAGATGTTCAGTCCATTAAGTTAGAATTAGTGGAATCCAGAAAAGCAACTAGAAAATTCGAAATCGAGATGAGTGGGCGCATAGACTCTCGCACATATATGACAAGGTATTAGCCAGAATAGCAGAATCACCGCGTGTAAACAAACAAATGACAAACTGCGACAGAATTTACATTCCAAACAACATAAAACAATGTCGTCACCCCTCTAATGCTTCGGTTTTTTATGTTATTTAAACCTGTTTAAATAGCATTATTCCCTGTCATTAAGTATAACATGTTTATCTAATGTGACGCCGATATTGACATGTTCAAGAGTCTTAAGAAAATCAAAAGTATCCTTGCCCGGTAGAACAGGATTATTACAGATTAAACCTTCACAGAGATCTAACACATCGTCACACTGCGCTGTCATATTTGATATCTAATCAAAGACACTGGACAGGATTCGATTTCTTGGTACCGGTATTTTATACTGGTCTCTGCCATGTGATAGAATGTTTAAAAATGCTAAACATTTACAGTATTGCTTGATTTTACACGCATACTCCTTGCTAAATATACCCACTCACTATATAATCTATGTCAAATTACATTTTGTAAGAGGTTTTTAAAAATTGATTAAAATGCAAATGCTGATCATAGTTTAATAAAAATGTTTCCGTTCCAAACTTAATGCATGTTTATATTTGTTACCTGGAGATGGCTCGTGTGTCTACTCAGATAGTGACCGCGTGGGTCTATATTTTATATTCAATTCTCAGGTCCGGTTTAAAGTATACATTGTATTACATGTTTATTGTTATTTAAATATTTCAGTCAATCAAAATAAAAGGCATTTTAACTAAGCACTATTTTTATCGGAAAAAAACCTCTTATCTCTAAGTACGAAGTGAAAAATAGACTGGCGATGTACATCTTTTAATTCTGGGTGAATATTTGGTAACGTAGCCAGTCTAACACTGCATTTTATTAACAAAACTTGGGACATACTTGTAGCCAACTTAATTATGACATGTAGTGTATGGATTTAGTAGAATCAACTTTATGTACATGTGGTTACCCATGTGAAAACTCTTTACTACTTTTTCCAATGTCCAAAGTGGATATTAGACGTGAAATGTTAGATAAGCTGTTACACCATCAGCCTGTATGCCTTAACTTATTATTGTGTGGCAATGATGAATTATCTAAAGTTGACGATGAGTTAATTTTTAAAACAGTTCGACATTCGACTAAGTGACCGTTTCTAAGCAAAACATTCGTGTGAATAAGTGCATCTATGTGTTTTTCCCTATCCTACGTATGTCGTCTTAAATCTACAATTTGCTGATATTAATATTGTAATTGGTTCATATATTACGTATATCATTTACAGTTTATATTGAACCTCTAATGCATGACATATGAATAAGAAACCTATAAAGTTCAGGAGTGACCCAATAAAGGATTTCAGGTATGTGTTTCTGTGGACAATGGATAAGTGAAGTGTATTGGATGTGTAGTTAGAATGTGTCATGCATTAATTTTTAATTAGTTTTAATTAAGTTTTTTTTTTTAAATATACATATTGTGTACATTGTTTATGGACCCTAATTTGTAGTACATGTATATCCTTACATAGCAACATTTATCTTACTCTTAGATCTCTAGCTCTGTCTTTCTCCCTGTCATTCTTCTTTGGTTTTCTTTCTTTATAATCATTATAAGTATACTGTGTCGCTATCACAATCTTTGTAATATATATTTGTGGAGAGGGCTTTTATAAGTTGTTAAATACTCTGCCCAATCCAATTGTGTCTAAACAATAAAGTGCGTTCAAATCAAATCAACACTGCAATGGAAACGATTTTCATAAAATCCTATAAATTATCTTGCATTTCCCGTTCAGTGGCTTTTTACCGAAACTTGATTATTAGAACATTCTGTAATATTTGACACGATTTTATATCCTCTGAAAGGCAGGCTTCTCAGCTTTAAACTTCAATTTACCGACACACTTTCTTATCCGAACGATTCATCCAGTTCCAATTGACGTTGAACAAGACATTTCAACATATGTATGGACAATTTATCGGCAACGCATTTCCATATGTTAACATTTTAAACGTCCGATTCTTATTTCTGTGTACAGAACTATCTATTGTCATTGATATGAACAGAACAATATTTAAACTTAATGCTCTTAATGTCTTAGACTTGTCAATCTTTATTTGACATCAAATGAAAAGATGTCCACTAAGTGTTTACATACACCTGTATAATGTATCGTATCGAACTCAATATTACATTCGACTGTTTACCCTTCGGCGAGCTAAATTAAACTGACACGGTGATAGCTTATATTACGTCTGTTATTAAGGACATACATTTATATTTGAGAGCAACTAGAATGACGAAAACCGCCTTTTAGTAAAGGGATAAGTCGGAGAAGATATTAACAATAAGATAAAAAGTTCAATGTAAATAAATTCCTTTGTGAGACGTAAATCTTTGTAATTATTCATTTGTGTGTTTTATTTTCTTTATATCATTACTTGCCCGTTATTTTCCGTTATAGACTGATATCAGACCCAGTAAATCCAGGATATAAATCCTGACTCGGTACTGTATACAGTCCGAATGTTTCTGACTATCTATCCGTTTTCATATACTGTACGTGGCGGATAATCATTATAGGTGGATATATACTCAGAATCACTCGGACTGTAGCGTAGATTAAAAAGTCACTGGTCGTAAACCCTGGTTATAAGTAGATATTGGTCGACAATTAAAAAAAAAACAAAAAACAAAAAACAAAAAAACAACAACATTGCTATGTAATACAGATATCGCTAGATAACTGTTTGCAGGTAAAAACTCTCCAGTGAGTAGTTTATTGGTCGTCCGGAGGAAACCCTGATTACGTGTAGTTTAAAGATAAAACCCCAGTTAACAGTGATTTTGATAAACAGGACACATGAAACACTGATATTTGAAAAATAACCTGGAGGAGATGATCAAATCTGTACTAATCCCATTGTTCAAGATAAGCTGATATGTTACTACTGAGAAAATTAAAGGGCTAATTTTGTTAATCAGATACTGTAAACGAGCTCATTCGATGCACTCAAATTTTGGCGCAAATCAAAATTTAAATAATTTAGCAGAATGATGAATTAGCACACAAAACCGATTACAATAGAAGCCAATGTAGATAAACTACAATTAGTGTAATTCTATTTTAGCGGAATACTTCCACCGCGAAGAGCGCTAAAATAAAATTACCACTAAAATATGTACATATACAGTATGTATATTTGCAGTAATACTTGTAGTTATTAGTGTATTCGAAATAAAACGGAAGAAAAAGATAATGTACTTATAGTTACATTATGAGAGTTAAAGAAACGTAAACAACTCTTTAAATTACTGTTATTCGAGCAGGATATAGTATTTATTCATTTTAAAAAGAAAGTCGAACAAACCATCACATATTCTTTTCTTTTGAAAAACGACAGGTCTGATATGATACCACTGTACCAAATTCAACACAATGGTGTTGACCAAACAATGCCATATAGATATTATCCTCAATGAGGATTTTTCCTGTGCACAAGAATTGCTATAATCTGGATAAACGTCAGCGGTTTTAGTTTTGATATTAAAGCAATTATATAAATATACCCAGATCATTATTTGCGAGGTGACCGACTTGAATTAATGTGCAATTCATACTATTAAATTACCGAAATTATCTTTCTTTTATTTGGGATATTCTACATGAAAATCCTGTGATCAAACTTCATACTTTCAGACAATAAAATTCAATAAATAGTTCCTCCGATGTCGATAATTTAAGCTGCTGATCAAATACATTGTATTATATATAACTCGAAATTATGTATGCCAGACTCTTACAACCTAACCAGGAGGGATCGTACAATTAAGCATATAATAGATGTGGCTATTTCAATTTCCAAAATAAGATTTATCTATTCTCCCAGTCACGCTTAAATCGTGAAACAACAGGTCATTTTATAAAGTAGATATTGGGACATGGCTGACAAAGATATGACGTATCCAGAAATATATATTATGAAGTAAATTTGGATGTTGCAGTTCAGGTAAGTAATACTGATACCTTGATTTATAATAATAATTGTGAATTATCCCTTTCTAGATAGTAACATCCCTCCTCATAACAACTATGATGTTTACATGTCCCAGTTTATTCTATATTCAATTGTTTCTGCACATTATCACGACTGCCATGACAGATATTGTATGTCGACTGCGAACGGGAAGTAAAATTTATTCATTTACAACATTTACATTATGAACTTATACTAACAATTCGTAAGAGCTCGGGGGGGGGTCTTATTGTGGGAGGATATTGGAGTACTAGGAGAAAACCGAAGTGCTCGCGCAGGTGCCCCCCTTACTTGTTCAAGTCCTTTTGTGGAATCGATCCACGGTCGCCTGGTTGGCGGGCGAGTTCCTAATCAATGCGCCACCCGACCACCCATTGGTATTCCATGCTTCGAGATGAAATAGACATTCTGTAATTGTATTTCAATAATTTATTTTCTCATACATGTTCGAAGTACCATCGTGTGTGACATGCATACTATTTTTATGTTGACGTTTTTATAGTATAATGATATTCATGACACCTCGGAATCATAATATTTGTCAATCATATTAATAACAACGAGTCCTTAGACCGGTGTTTATTCACGAAAAACAACCAGGTCATCTGATATCAAGTTAATACTTCTAATTCCCTTAAATCATATTAAATTACGTTTCTTAAATAACACATACGCTAATGACCATGACCGTACATCTACTACAAGTATTTTGCTTTATCAATGTTCGAGTAGAAAAGCAGTTTTTTTTTCGAAAGTACGGAATAAATTATAAATAAGAGGGTTCAACAAATTTGTATACTCAGGACTCGTTTTTGAAGTTGTTTAAGGAACCATATTTTATTTGTTTTGAATAAATATGACATTCAAAATTTTGGTATCATCATTGTTTATTTTGATATGGTAATGGAGTAAACGTTTTGACCGGCCGGAACACCTCAGCTAGTTCACAGAGCATTATCGATCTAGGATTTTGTCGAATTATATAAGATATCTTATTTGTTAAGCGAAATATCTAATTTAATTTTCTTCATAAGATATCTTATATAATAAACATGCATAAGATACATTATGAAAGATATAAAATACATGTATCTTTTATGCCCTCCACATATATCAAGAATAATTCAACAAGTACAAGGAAATGGCGTGGTTGTCGGTAAAACGTAAGTTGGACTATCAAACACTATTTTATATGTACAATATAAGGTAATGGTTCTGTTACGTTTTACATACAATCTGTTAAATTTCGACGGTTATTTGATATAACATTAATAAATTGTTATTTGGTTGAATTCCATATTATCGTTATTCCTTTTGCAAACATGACATGAACAACAGATCGTTATTGAAGTGACTAAGTGAAAGAAACTTTATCGAAACTGTATATCGGCGAAACTACACCAAACTACGAGTGACAGAACGAAATATTACATATACATTTACATGTATTGACCAGTCTTTACACTGAACTGATGAGCGACAGAGCGGAGTTATAATGATTATATAATGTTGACAAATATTGACCAAACTTTGCACCAAAAATGACAACTCGCTTAATTCGAACACTCGGATATCTCGAAGTTTTCTCGTGGTCCCGTCGAGTTCGAAGTTCCACTGTATGTGAAATTGAAATGACCACCCACTAGGATGACATTTAAATATCTTATATATTATATTAGATATCTCACAAAGTTTAAATAAAATATCATATACACATATAAGATATTTCATAAACATATAAAACATCTTTTATAGTATATAAGATATACTATATAATTTGATAAAATACTGTATCATGTTAGCGATGATCTGTCGTTTGTATTTGTGTGCCATTGTCTGTAACGATATATATGAATTTTCTGTAAAGGTATTTAAACTATTCTTATGCAGGTTACATGTAGAATATCAATTTTATTTTAAGATGTATTGTCTGACAATACTATATATATTTTTTCCTGAAAATGAATAGCTCAGTCGGTATCAGCGCCGGTGAGGTAATCTCAGGTGGAGATCCGAGGTGCGTGGTTCGAAACTCCCTACCCATGTCGTTTTATATTTCCCCAAAAGCTGAGAAACGGGACGGTCTGTACTGTCATTGTTGTGTCCTTAGGCAAGACACTTTACACTAATTGCTATGGATGGCATGCGACGGGCCTCTCGTATGTTGTTCAGTGAAGTAGTCACCAACTACTACAAAGAGACCCGCCTAAACATGACTCTAGCTGTTCATGGGGGAGATAAATCCAGCAAACACACAAACAACTATGTTAACGAATTGCAACTATTCTGACGTGGCTTAGTATATCAATTTTACTTTAGATTGATCAAAGATGTTTCTCGTTACTTTATTCAGCTAAAATCAATATAAGGATTTATAATCTTTTCAATTCACCCCAGGAATAAATCTGTCACAATGATAATATATTGATAGTTGTTAGCAAGGATGGAAAACTAAAGTCTTCTTTTCACTTCTAAAGCGCTTGGTTACTCTAGATAAATATATTAAAACAAATGATTAATAGAATAAAAACTAACACTACGAGTAACTATTTACAATTCTTACAAGAACTGGCCCGCCACTGGGGTCATGTTTGAATAACACAGCACACACCTGTAATGTCGCAATACAATTCTTCTGAAAAGAAAGGGGACCCCACTTGGCTTTTCGTTTCAGGGGCCACGCATGGGAGATAGACAATTATACTGTCGATATCCGTGTGCGATCCAGACACTATCGTTATAACCGATTCGCTGTCAAACCCTTTTTAGGGGCCATGTACATTTATATTATCAATATTAATCAAATAATATAATGATAGTTTGACTTCAACAATAAAACATTATAATAAATATTAAATGTCAAACAAAATCAGGTGTTTCCCCTATCTATCTATCTATCTATCTATCTATCTATCTATCTATCTATCTATCTATCCATCCATCCATCCATCCATCCATCCTTCCATCCATCCATCCATCCATCCATCCATCCATCCAGTATGTCTATATATTGTAATTCTATTAGCAAAAAATGTCACATTAAGTATTAAAATTATGATTTGATTTTTTTTAAAAGTTAGGTGTTCCCCGTTGGCGCCCCCCATTCAAACCAGTATATCATAATTTAACAACAGCGAAGAGATGTAAACAGACCAACGAACAATCATTGTTTACTTTTCTATAACATACGTAATTTGATTAAACACAACCATTTAAACCATGCCTCATCAGTATATATATAGCCAACACGAAGACATGCATACTTATATAACTATTTTAACAAATCCTAGGTAACAACTCCCTGGCCTTAATGCTTCTAAATCATTTCATATTTGCTTATACCGGGATGAATATTTCTATGAATGTCATTTTTTGACTGAAAAAAGTATTTCTTGTTGAGCTCAGATGGCCATATGTTATACAATTTGAACATCTTTTTACACAAATAAACAACATCTTTAAAAAAGGATGGAGAAAATCATATATTATAGTAAATATAGAATACATCACACTGCTTTTTCTTCCTTTCATAGAAGCCAAAAAATCAAAAAGATGGACAGGTTGTTGGCTTAGAATTATAAAGTCATTGAACAGTTACCTCCTAGGTATCAACTCGTAGTCCTTATCATTAATGACGAGTCTTAGAAGGACGAAACACCTGTATGGTGCTCCTAGCATCACTGACGAGACCTAGAAGTAAGAAACAACTGTATGATGTTCCCAGCATCACTGACGAGTCTTAGATGGACGAAACAGCTGTAGACGGTCGAAATAGCATTATGATGCAGTTTATATTTGTAGTTCATTTTTAACTCCAATGTTTCTTACTTTAATTTTGTATTGAAAGCTCCTTATATCTTTTGTATAATCCTTTGTCAGACGTAAACATACATTTTATTGGTTTTAATGTGTTTTCGACTTGTCATTAATACATTTCACATTCCATTTGTTAACGGATGTTATATGTAATAATTGATCCGTGGTTGACTGATTTAAAACGTTAATATAGACGATATGTTGCCCAAAACATTACATAAGAAAAGTGGAGCTTTGGGTAAGCATTGGAGTACTCCGTTCGGATGTTGTATTTTTGTATTTTTTTTTACCTGTTTCACTATTATCTTGAAGATTGGGGTACAGGAAATGTTCCAATCCAAAAATTGTTTACCTACCTTTCTAGTTTTTGTTGTTTGATATTTTTAGTGAATGTTTGTTTCGTATTTTTTATGCGAGTTTTTATCTTTGTTTTTTTTCCGTTTTTGCGCACGTTGTTTATTTTTTGTGGGAACCAATCCTCTTGTTTTTCTTGCCTGTTGATGAGCGTTCAATCTCTTGATAACAACAATTAGTTCGACAATAGCTTATCTTGAAACTCATACATTGTACATGTACAACGAATTGATGTTGTTTTGTGCCTCTTCACACGCGGGTCAGCGTGCTTGGTGACACAATACATTTAGATAAAAGTACTTTTTTTCGTGAGAAGGTATGAGAAGTGGGCTTACTCTTAAATCCACCCGGAATTATTTATAACAGTTCTTTAAAGTCTCCGGGCAAAGCGATGCAATTTATTATCAAATCTTGAAAATCACTGGGAAAGCAAACTCATCCTATTTTATTTCGCTTCAAATTTAACTTTATAACGTTTCTGACATAGGATTTATTCGCGACGGTTTTATGCAAGAATTTTTCAATTCTACAGAAAGTGGCGTCAAGGGTTGCTTTAAGATTAAAATGCAAGATTGTACATGATCTTTGTAACTTAGGTGAGCGCGGAATAGAAGCATGTCCTCGTCGAGCAATTTAACGTATTTGGACAGGCAAATAATATTAACTCATACTACATAGAATATAAATAAAGCATCCATGACGGATGAACCATGTTAAATGCCGACGAAGAAAAATAACATGTCTCCTCTCATAACCAATCGCCATTTTTACAGTTTGATTTATGATTTTATCCCCGATTTTGCCCTATATATAAACATATTCCCCATATTCACCTCAAATCTCATCGGTTGTGTGTACTTTAAAATTTAAGAATCATTCGCTTCACATGAAAAATAAAATTTCACGAAATCATTGAAAGGATATATCATCGTTGTAGATGAATCGTCTAACTTTCTTGTCAGTAGATGTGTGTAAATCTTCATCGAAGCATTCGTGTTCTGTTGACGTTATCTGACAGTTGATGTCCCCGATAATCCTATTAATACCCAAATGAAAGAACACCAATGGCTCCCTTCGCGTGACCCGATGAACCAGCTCCCCAGGGATCCAATCTATGAACTGTAAAGCCCTTACTTGTCGTGTATAGTTACCGTTACTATGTAACTTTGAATAAAATAATACAGTCTTATAACAAAATATAAATTAAATTGTTATAAAGATTGAAACATCCCATACTTATATATTTGGTACCGTTGATACATGTT
Organism: Pecten maximus; assembly: GCF_902652985.1. Taxonomy (NCBI): domain Eukaryota; kingdom Metazoa; phylum Mollusca; class Bivalvia; order Pectinida; family Pectinidae; genus Pecten; species Pecten maximus. Next base: position 36,283,417 of record NC_047020.1, read on the forward strand.
TTTTAAAATGTAAATTTGTATCTTGTCATGGTACACATTTCAGAAAATATATTTTCCAAAATTTTTTCGTGTACTTATATTAATGACAACCACCCTTAGATTGTACATGTAACTGCGGATAGACTTGAGGACTAAACTCCAAATCCCACACGTAACCTATCAACGTGTTTTTGTGAATGATAAGTATCGGGTTAACTTCATTTCGTCACTTTTGCATATAATTTAACTATATATGGTTTATACAACATGAGTATTTGGGAGGGATTTGAGATTGTTTAGAGCTTATGTAAAGTCTCCAAATGGGTGTGTCTATTCAGATATATTCCATGCATGATTCAAACTCATATATTGTGTGTGGTAGAATGGTGCACATACAATGACAGTAAGGAAATAGTTTCCGAAACGGATCAGTATTGATGAATCGTAATTGTCCAGTGATGTATGTAGGCTCAGGCATATCCCCTCGTAAAAGGCATCGTCACAGGCTGTTGTTACTATTCCAACACCCCTCCCCACCCTGCCCCGTTGATTTCAAAATAAACCCGGACAATGAAATTCGTGCTGTGTATGCTGAATTAACCGTAAAGACATCGGTATGTTTCTTTTATATCACATAGTGTTATCACATAAATTCATTGTTGTATTGAACGTTGTTGATTCGGGTTCACATAAATGCTTGAATTGAGCAAATACCAAAAGCACTTTGGTGACCTAGAATGTTACAGTATTAAAATACTTTATCTGATGAAACTTTATTTCTTCGGTAACAGTTTGCATGGTGTTCCGTCACGTGACAGATATGTCGTTAACTGAATGGGTAATAACAGTGTTCCTTGCATTATTTAAAAACATCAAACATCTTCCCAACCAACAAAACGGAGAACAAGCCACTTACCAAAACCAAGCAATGCTGTATTAATATCAACCTTCAACAACAGTGATGATGATGTCACTAAGTTCACTTATAATCGAAACTAATTAAAAGATCAGAAAAACTTTAGAAATATTATTAACATGTGGAATAAACAGTATCATGTATTCAAGTTTCAAAAGAACGTTAGAATTAGCCTTGATAATGTTCAAACAACTAATTGAGGTCGCTAAATCAAGTCTTCTATATTTCCAAATTGATCATAGCAATTTGTGTTTTTATCAAATTGTCCATCTAAGAAGGAAAATACAATTTAATTATAATTTCATTAGTCAACTCAGATATATGATGATTTGTAATATATACCATTCCAGTTATAATTGAACAGACTTAATAGTGAACTCGAGATGAAATAAGTCACTAAGTGACGATACTGGAAATGATGTCACCTGAAATAGGAATGATTGATGACATTTCTCACTATGTACATTAATTACGAAAACGTCAAATTTACTGGCATCTAGAAAACTAGCAAACATGAGGAATTCTTAAACTTATAAAAATACTCCGTAACACTAGACAAATGTTAAACATAAACCCTCCGCGTGAATTCTGGTAGTATAATGCTTCAAAGTTTCCTGGCAACAAGGTGTTCCGGGATAGTTTATAATTTGTGTTTAAATGTTTACTGTTGTCAAGATTACTGAGGAACTATGTGTCGTCGATTCAGGTTCTGTCGTGTGCCGATATCCATCCGCTTCAGAAATTGAAAAGAAGTAGCACTGTCGTCGTAACTATAAACAGAACATTGTCATTTAAATATTTGCAAACATAGTCCAACTCAGGGGCGCATCAACATTGACACATGACGCGATCGGTTTGGAACTACATGGGCGGAAGGGCACAGGTGTAATTGGTCGATTTCTGCAGATATATATTCTAGTCACGTGACAACATTGTCTTAGACATTCTATATGAGGAGTAAAGGCTGACTGGGCCTAATAAAGGAATACCTGCCGGAAACACCACACAAATCATCATGAGGGAAATTGTTCATATGCAGGCAGGCCAGTGTGGCAATCAAATTGGTGCCAAGGTAAATTTCTTTTACGTTATTATAATTATATTTACAGTAGTTTAAGAACCAATATTTATTAATTATATTGATAAATTTAATCAAAAAATCAAATAAGGGAAAAGGAAGTATACATAAATATATAGATTGTAGATTTTGATAAAAATGCATGATATACAATTAAATGAAATGAATAATATCTATGCTTTAAAAATTGCATTTTATTATTATTAGCTCCTAGGGTATGGTGTTATCGAATAGTGTCACTGATAATCAGTAGTTGTCGAATACAAAAATGAATCTGAGCAGATAATTTTTTTTCTTATCTGACTGACGAAGGTAAAACTGTTATGTCACGTATACTGTATGTCATGACTGCAGTATTCAGTATTTCTTCATGAAATATCTGCTTTGTAGTATTTTCACTTATGAACCTTTAACGATTTTTGATTACTGATAATACATGCCCAGATTTGCAATGTCATTGATGTCAAGCAATTTTTATCCATAATCTCTATGTGTTCGAAATACGTCGACAATAAAAGGGCAATAAACAAAATAACAACTGGTTTATTGCCTCGCTATAAACATGCCTGAACAATATGTACGGACCTGCTTTTGATAACTACATTTTGATGGTGCTTACGATTTGATTTAGATGTATGCACATATTTACCGGAGTAATATAACTCAGGCGGTTACTTAATACTTCAGAAAACCATTCAGTTTTAAATAATTTGTAAATCATGATAAAATCGTTCATTACGGATTTTCAAAGAGCCCCTCGCCTGTGTTATTTGCATATATGAACTACGCTTTTAAAAGTCCACTTTTTTGTAAATCAGATGGTAAGGGGATTTTGTTTGGTTTAGATTTCATATCGTTGTGATTAAGATAACACGAATACTAGAATATCGAGAATAACGTGATAACTATAATATATGTTTAAGAGCATTGTAAAGAATTCAATGGCCATTTCTGATTACGAGAGTATTACTTAAGAACACAACATGAAATTTAGATAATGCAAGGGCCCGGATAAGTCATTCACCATGATATGATATACAGTGGGTAGCTTAGCAGTTACGTTTTAACACTGTTTACAGAAAGAGTAAAATAACACGTGGATCATTTTACGGTTGCTCAATGCACGATTGAATTTTAAACGGATTTTAAATGGATATTACATTATTGAACTATTTATGAGGTGTAAGGGAAAATGTAATATTAGCTCCTTGTCTATTCTTAGGCAAGACCGAAAAAAACCCTAAAAAAGCAAGCAAACAAACAAAAAGAAACGTAATCACAGTTTTGAATTATCGAAGATTTAAATAAACCCGATATTACAAACGAGCGATAAGCACATTATTCAATTGAGTTGTTTACGAAATTCGATCTTCATCATTTCGTGAAAAAGAATATGGAAATGTTTTATATATTTTAAACTTTTTGCTTTCTCATTGCTAGTCTATAATTGTTTTAACCATACTTTGAGTAGTTGAAGGTGGTATGAGTAATGGTTTTACTGCAAGTGCCGATAAGCAAAATGACACTTTCGCAGATTTCCTTTGAACTATGATAACAACCTCTCTCACAATGTTTGCTATTTTTCTGATACTAGTAGGTGCATGTTTATGCATTTCAATTTCCGGCCAAGATTAAAAAAAAAAAAAAAAAAAACCTTGCGCGCAGGTAACAATGGGAACTACTTTTTTCGTCAAGGAAAGCAGTCCATGCGCCTTTTTAGTGTCGTCTGCTCTCTCCGATACATTACAAAATGGCCATCCACTTTAAAATTGAGACGATGTTTGTACATGTACAAGAGGCTGAATTGCTTCTGTTAAGGGACTACTTTAAACTGTGGTTAATTTACAACAACATTGCCTATTCTCAAGTTCTCATTTTACAAATGGGCTACAGTATTTAAAAAAAATCTAGTTTTGGCAGCTTGATATAGTAGAACATAAACCATTGATGTAAAGTAGCGATGTAGTAATTTAAACTGTTGGAACTCACTCTAACGAACATAACCTCAAATCAGACTGGATACATTTGATTTGTTTCTCGAAGTCTGTGTATGTCAGTTTAAGCATACTTGTCTTTCACAGTCTATACAAATACCTGTTATCGTCAAAAGCTTGTTATAACCAGATAAAATAGTATCTCTCGGAACACTCTCTCCCGATAAGACTAAGTAAACATTAAGGAAAATAATAGGCTAGCCTCAAAATGAAATCAAAATCGAAATACCAGATACTGTAAGGTTGCCATATTCGATATTGAAATTTTCGCGGTTTTACATTTTTTTTCGAGAAAATTATGGAACGTTTAACTAATTCATCTTTCAAATTTATTTTCAATGTTATATCTACATTCTTCTTGCAATTCCATTATATACACCGAAATAGCGAAACAGAAGCTCTTCAAAATATTCAACTTACAAGCATTTTTAAAATATTTCCCATGATTCTATAACCAAAGTATATTAAATGTCTTTCCAATCGTAATAAAACCAAGGTATATTATTATGTTCTAAAAGCCCCCATTTCTTCTTGGTAACATATTGTATTTTACAATCAAAGCCGGAGTACTTAAGAACACTCTCTTGATATTTTTACCACTGATAAGGCATGCTGCTATTTTCTGATGTACTAGGACCTGGCTGTAGATGAATTTAAACCAGCTTAAATGATTTAAAAGGATTTTTTCAAGATTTCCTCCGGTTTATCTTCAAAATTACTATCTTGTATTACTTATTAATGTCTTAATCTGCACACATTCACAGTTCAAATCGGTGTACCTTATAACGATAAGAAAATAAAACCCACTGATCCTGTTATTGAATTCTGTATAAATGTGAGTGGATTTTCTGGTGAGGCTGTTTGTGTGCCGATGTGAAGGTGTCGGGTCTGGTATGAGAGGACGACTGTGCCACCACAGTATTCCAGGTCATGTGTGGACTCAAGAACGTGATCAAATATTAGAACTCTATTGTCATATCTCTGTTTGAGAAATCAGCTGATTGTTTGCTCGTTTTTAATCATAATGGGAGACATGTCGGATGTAAATGTTGAAACAGGTCGTGTTGATTTATATAGAGTTTATTACAATAGTTCCCCTGTGTGTGATTAACCCTAGTGCGATTTTTGTATAGCTCTAGTGCTGTTACAAAAGAATGAATAAAACTTTAAATATCAAACAATGTTAAACAATTTTGACAGCTTGATACAGATTAAGCTATCGTTTACATTAAAAGGCGATATAATTAGAATGTTCACTCTTGTAAATTCCAATTTATTCTAAAAGTGTCATTGATCCCAAGACCCCAATATCACATCCTATCTTAGTCTTTATCACTCTAATCCAAATACGGACTATAGCGTGTAATGTTTAAATTGTCTGCTAATGTTGACTGATAATACAAGCTTTTATGTGACACTGATTGTGAATCAACACCACTTAAAAAGTTGCAACTAAATTTTGGACATATCCGGTTTCATTTTCGGAATTTGTATCTGTTGAATTTAATTTCATTTAAAAGGTTTCATTTAGTTTTCTTCTTTACCTGTTTTTGCTCGATATCACAATGCATCTTTTACTATCTTTCATTTATATTCATTTAACATTCCAACTCCAGTCCTGCTTCGAAACAATAATATCATGGTTATCACGCTGCGTTAAAAAATAGGTTTGTGCTCAAATAAATCAGACAACTCTCGCCATCTGTATAATGCCAAATTATTAACGATTTCTTTTGTGGTATGTTTAAGGACTTCCCCCATTGATAAGTAAAACAAGATGAAGTGTAAAAGCATAAGAGTAACGGTGGTCTGATGTCTACTTCATCTTATGGACATATCGTGGCTTTTATAAACTCATTTTGAAAGAGTCCATCACTTTGCTAAATTTCTTCACCTATAACCGACGTTTTATCAGTAGGAGTATGCAAGCTTACCAAATGCTTCTTCTTTAAGTTACGGGGGTCCGTCATTACTGATGATTATGTCCTCGGTTTGCTGAATGTTTTAACATGTCGCAATTGATTTGCTGTTCCAGGTTACTTCTATGAAATCGGGTTATCTAGAAAGAGCTAAGCAGTTTTTGATGGAGAGGCTTCAATAAAATTGGTGCAGCAAATACTTGTCATTTTAGGACTTGTCTCCTATTTTGGAGTTATTAATGTTGCTTTCCTGTTTAGTTAGTGTCTTTCTTTATTTGATGGCGTCAGTTTTTATCGTATTCCCCCTGTGTTTGATGTCTTCATTTCCCGTCATCTTCAATATTGTTTTACTTATATAATCATTGTGTTTAAAGATATCGAACTTCTTTTTTTGTTCAGATTTAGAATTTCGCCCTTTTCACAAATTGGCTTACCCTCACCTAACGAATGTCTCCCGTTGTTTTGTTGTCTCCACTACTCAATGCTGATTTCCTTTCTCGTTTGGTGTACTATTTTTTCTATTAATGCCTCTCACTTGATTTTTTTCCTTTCTCTATGATGATATCTTTTCATTTGGATGTCGTAATTCTTTTCCATCGTATTGATCCTTTTATTTTGCCCTCTGTCATTTTCTTTTGAAGTCTTCTTGTTTTGATATCTATTTGGCTGGATGTCATGTTTTTATCTCGTTAGGTCCATTTTGTCTTAAACTCTCCTAACCCGTTTTTCCTGTTTATGGATTTAGAATTTCTTTATCAACCTTGATCGTTAACGCTTGTTGATCTATTTTTGTTTGATCTTTTTTACTAGTTCTGGGAGGTGATATCCGACGAACACGGTATCGACCCTACAGGAACATACCACGGTGACTCCGATCTACAACTGGAGCGTATCAATGTCTACTTTAACGAGGCTACAGGTAAGTAAACATTTAAATCATAATAACTGAGGACTAATGACAAATTAGAAAGAAAAAAGTCAATTTTGTTGTACCAACTGAAGGAGAGGTAATATCCTTTTGAATATTGCAAACAATACTCTCTCTTCATCGTACCCTTACATATTGTTTTCCCTAACCCTAATCACTTTAAAAGACGTTTGGTAATGCTGAATAAGACTAACCAATAAGTGTTACAACGTCCACTCTTAAGACCTCCACGAAATATTGTAAGCGAAAGATTTTAATTAAATTCATATTCAAGCATGCAGTTCTTTGTACAATCCCGTAAGACATGATAAAGCATATTAATTTCAATATTACATTTCATACGGCGTATTGAATATGATTTGTTCATAGAATTATGCTGTTTATGCTGTTGTTTATGTTGTTGTTTATGATGCTTTTTATGCTGTTGTTTATGCTGTTTATGATGTTGTTTTGCTGTTGTTTATGCTGTTGCTTATTATGCTGTTTGTGCTGTTGTTTATGCTGTTATGCTGTTGTTTATGCTGTTGTTAATGCATTATATGCTGTTGTTTTCGTCACAGGTGGAAAATATGTTCCCCGCGCTACCCTCATTGACCTTGAGCCGGGTACCATGGATTCCGTCCGGTCAGGGCCATTCGGCCAGATATTTCGCCCCGACAACTTTGTGTTCGGTTGGTATTATTGTTATTCAAAGATGACACATAACCTGTATTCTATTATATAATTGGTATACATTATTATTTAAGGTTAGCCTTAAACTGTAAAACAGCATTCCAGATCAACATACATCGATCATACTGCCTGTTGAATCGTGACTTGATTGTTAACTAAGAAATAAGGAACACTGCCTCTTCCATTTCACAACAAAGGGTCCCTAGCCAAAAAACAATTCTTCTTCTTTTGTTAATTTTTCTAACTCTCTTCGTTTGTTCTTTATTCTTTAGTTTTCGATTTTGACTATTGATATTTTTTCAAACGGAATTTTTCTAAATTATATGTACATTCATCCGGTTTTACAGGCCAGAGTGGTGCCGGAAACAATTGGGCCAAAGGTCACTACACAGAGGGCGCTGAGCTGATCGACTCGGTTCTCGACGTCGTTCGGAAAGAGACCGAGAGTTGTGATTGTGTCCAAGGTTTCCAGCTGACTCACTCCCTCGGTGGCGGTACGGGAGCCGGTATGGGAACTCTGCTTATCAGCAAAATCCGGGAGGAGTACCCGGATAGAATCATGAACACCTTTTCCGTAGTGCCGTCTCCAAAAGTATCGGACACTGTGGTCGAGCCCTATAACGCCACTCTCTCCGTCCACCAGCTCGTGGAGAACACGGACGAGACCTATTGCATTGACAATGAAGCACTCTATGATATTTGTTTTAGGACATTAAAACTTACGACCCCCACGTACGGTGATCTAAACCATCTCATTTCCGCCACCATGTCCGGAGTGACAACATGTCTAAGGTTCCCAGGTAAGTATATGCAGTAGGGTCCAACCGTGGGGATCAACGATTCTTTTGGGAATTGTTTGTTCTTTCGAGGCATTTTGCTACCAGGGCCCAGTTGTTCAAAAGGTGATTAGGCTAATCACAGTTTAGCAACAATTTTAAAATCCTTATGAAATCGTTTCTGGTAGAACTAATTTGACAAAAAAATATGAAACTATAGCACTCACCAGTCTCTTTATGCCTGCTTATTTTAAGGAATATACATGTACACAGATTTTGAAGTAAAGGAGAAATGAGATTTTCACAATTAAAGTGATTAAGCTAATCACTTTCTGAGCAACTGGGCCCAGACCTCGGTTTCTGACGTTCTTGGAACAGTAATTTTAGCGATGTTAGATAGATGCCATCATTATAGTAGTCACGTGATCAAATGGTTTTAAAATCTTACAACAAGTATTACATTGCCTGATTTTTGTAATGGGGGAATGTGGAAAGAATATATATATATATATATTTTATGAAATTGAAATTGTTATTCGTTCTTCTGCCGAATTCAATCAAAAGATGCCATATATCAGCGAAAGAAATATATACAAAACCAAATTAAAATGAACTGAACATCTCAGTCAATAGACTAGTTCATTAGCCGTTATTCAAATTATTTTTTCCTGCTGTTGCTTTGTATCGATTATCTTAAAAAGAACTTGCGAGATTGTAACATCGTTTGGGAATGTGACAACTATTGTGACGTCACCAATCACATTGTCACTGCCTTAAGAAGAGTGAAATATCACCATGAAAATTAACTAAGATATCATCAAATAAGTCTAATCTAAGGTATCTCCATTAGATTGCAAAATGATCATATATGCATTGCTAATGTAGTTAGAAACCATATTAGTCTGACCTACCACAGTCTCTTTGAACTAAATATCATCACAGTGCTAATTTGTATATTTTTACAACAGGCCAACTTAATGCTGATTTACGAAAGATCGCTGTCAACATGGTGCCATTCCCTCGACTCCACTTCTTCATGCCTGGATTCGCTCCCCTTACCTCCAGAGGGAGCCAGCAGTATCGTGCTCTGACAGTTCCAGAGTTGACACAGCAGATATTTGATGCCAAGAACATGATGGCTGCCTGCGATCCCCGTCACGGTCGCTACCTCACCGCCACAGCCTTGTTCAGGGGCAGGATGTCCATGAAAGGTAGCAAGCTTATACCATTTAGTGAGGCTTGAAAATGAAAATGTCCAGTGAAAAGTTTTGCTAATTCGAGTGCACCATCGTTTTTTTTTTATTTTTGTTTCATCGTTTTGCTGTGGATCTGGAAACTGTGATAACGTCATAATTAATACCAACAATATGTCATAGGTTATAATGGATATTCGTTAAGTTTTCTTCGTGGTTTGATGTCTCGCTGTTCCTGATGTTGTCTTCCGTTTCTTTTTGGTATCTCCCCTGTTCCTGATGTTGTCGTTTATTTTTGTGTCTCTCATTTGATTGGTATTATTTCACGTCTTTGATATTTTGAACATTTTGTCCAATATGTTGTTTTGTTTGTTTGTTTGTTTGTTTTTTAAGTACAAATGTATTAAAGAACAGCACTTCATCGTGATTTGCTTGTTCTTTAATGTTACACAGTAAAAATAAATCGGTGTTAATGAAATGTAACTCTATATCGTTAAACAGAGGTAGATGAACAGCTGTTGAACGTACAGAACAAGAACAGCAGCTATTTCGTGGAGTGGATTCCAAACAACATCAAGACGGCAGTCTGCGACATCCCACCACGTGGTCTCAAAATGTCTGCTACATTTGTCGGAAACACCACCGCCATTCAGGAGTTATTCAAACGTGTCTCCGAGCAATTCACAGGTAAGATGATACCAGTATTCAAACGTGTCTCCGAGCAATTCACAGGTAAGATGATACCAGTATTCAAACGTGTCTCCGAGCAATTCACAGGTAAGATGATACCAGTATTCAAACGTGTCTCCGAGCAATTCACAGGTAAGATGATACCAGTCTCGGACAGTAAGCTTTATTTGACAAAGAACTTCTTTCTCTTGTTGACACATTGGGTTGAATTTAACACGTCATTTTTCACAAATATTTCAGGATTTATATTAAGTGTCAAATTACCCAATGCTGTTTTTATTTCGTCTTTAAACTGCAAGTGTTGCTGAACTGTATATATCTGTTGGCAGAACATTTAGTCTTTGACTGTTCTTAGCAAAAAAGTACATCTTTCGAGTTAACCTAGCGCGCCTATTTTATGCAATAATGTGTCACGTTCATTTCGTATAAAATGTATTCCCTCATTATGATGTGATCCAAAAGCTAAACTATTTTTTTTTTTTTTTTTTTTATTTTTTTTTTTTTTACAAAATTCTAATTCATTTACTTCTTTTGACTTGTTTCGAAGTCATACTAAATATAACGTTGCTAATTTATTGATAAATTTTGTTTCGACAGCCATGTTCCGAAGAAAGGCTTTTCTTCATTGGTACACTGGTGAGGGTATGGACGAGATGGAGTTCACAGAAGCCGAGTCCAACATGAACGATCTGGTGTCCGAGTACCAACAATACCAGGATGCCACCGCCGATGAAGAAGGAGAGTTCGAGGAAGAGGAAGGAGAAGAGGAAGGCGCCTAACCATTTATTTACGAAACTAAGACTTAATAAAATACACCAATGTGATGATAATTCTGATTAACAATCAACAACATATTCCGTCCAATTATGAAAATCTGATGTTGTGAATATGACTTTATTATAATTATGCGTTCAATTGACCTTTCAGTACAACGAAAATCCAATGACATATTTTACTTTATTTGTAATTTTGTAATTTGAATTTAAGAATAAATATTTAAGATATATATGAATTTATTTGTTACTTTTTTGTGGTTTCATGAGGTAAACCTGTCTTATTTGAAGATTTTGACACGTGAATGATATCCAAAACCAATCGGTGAAGTAACTGTTTATTCGTCTAAACATTGATCGCATAATATGTACATAGTCCGATTCCATGGTTACCATACACTAAAACTTAGTTTGGTTTGGTTTAGTGTTGTTTAATGCTTAACAACCGCTAGTCATTTAAGGACGACCTTACTGTGTGCGAGATACATATGTGCAATACGTGTGTGTGTTTAGGGAGGCTGCTGCATAACCATGTTTATCTCCTTGTGATAGCGCGAAACTGATGACGAAATTATAGTGCAACCTCACTGAAACATACAACTGAATACATCCAGCAGGACGCCTCACACACACATTATCCTGAAAACGAGCAGTCGTCCCACTCCAGAAATGCTGAGCGTTAATAAGCAACTACCATTTCGTAGACTGGTATGGCTGGATCAGGGGACCAAATCCAATGCCTTCCTCGTAGGGGGCGAATACTCAACTAAAGGTCAAATTCTAAAAACGTATCTCTGTATTTGTTGTTTTCCCTCTAGTGATATGTCACTTCGTAAAAAATGCAAATACAAGCTTCTTACTACATTTCAATAATGATAATTTCTGAAGCGACGTGCAAGGCATTGAGGCAATGAAGGTCAACGTGGCAACAAAATGGCGTCGTATTATTGCCGTATGTGTTTAAGAGTATGTAGGCCTCAAACCACAATTAATGTTGCAAAAGGTTTATACAAAGTTTTGTTTTTGATTTCGTTTTTTTTTTTTTTTTTTTTGTAAAAGTCTAGTTTAAATTTTATTTTTACAGCTATCCGTGCTGGACCTAAAGAATGCTGTAAAGTACTTCATGACTTACTTTTTTTGAAAAAAATGGTTTATGTTGTGGGAAAACAAGGAAAATAACAAAATATCAATACGCAAGCTACATATCAAAATGTGTCCTGCCGCACAAATAAACGCGAAAACGTTGTCAAAACAAAATTATATCACTAGAATAAATACTGTAAAACAAAGTTATGCTAAAATTATGTTCCTGTCTGCCATGGCTATGTGAGGAAAAAAATATTTAGCAACAGCCCTGAAATTCTTTTTTTTCTACAGTTGACTACAACGACCCGGAAGTATAATTGTACAGCGACCCGGAAGTATAATTGTACATCGACCCGGAAGTATAATTGTACATAGACCCGGAAGTATAATTGTACATAGACCCGGAAGTATAATTGTACAGCGACCCGGAAGTATAATTGTACATAGACCCGGAAGTATAATTGTACATCGACCCGGAAGTATAATTGTACAGCGACCCGGAAGTATAATTGTACATAGACCCGGAAGTATAATTGTACATAGACCCGGATGTATGATTGTGGTCTGAAGCCATCTCATTCGTAACTACTCGGCCGATTCCGTACCTTCCATCATGTTTAACCCCCTCCCCGAACTTTAAAGTATTTCCAATATGGCGACGCCCGTGATACATCCGAGATTAGAATCGGCCGAGGTGTTCCGAGTGAAGCCATCTATCATTGTTTGAATAAAGTCCAGATCAATATATAGTTGATGAGACCGTAAAGCAATGCCAAATGCAATAGATAAATAATTGAAGATTATTGTTCAAACCAATGTAAAGGTATCTGAAGAGAGAAAAAATAACAATTAACGAATAGCCAATCTTAATTTTTTTTATTGTGTTAGCCCGTGCTAACTGATGAACAGTATGATGAACGTTATTAACATTGTTCATGTTTAAGGATAAAATCATATTTCATTAATAAACAAAATCTGATAATAAATACAATGAGATGAATTTTCATTAAAACCCGTCGATTTTCGTCAACTTTATGCTACCATGAAATGCTGTTTGGTCCAATATTATCATACTCATTATGAGTTATATTTAAAAAAAAACTGGTATATTGTATACAGCTGTCATTTCGCAAAGATTTTATTTTCGCGGTTACTTCAGTTTGAGAATATAATTGTGTTGTGCTGAATTATTTCGATTTGGGAATTTTACGAATTGCAGTGTGACGTCAGCAGTGATATTCACTCTGGTGTTGCGGCCTGTTCTTTTTACCGAAAAAAACCCCACCAAAAACAAAAACAAAAACGCGAAAATACACTCCACGAAAATGACACCGTACACAGTATATGTATGATAGAGATTCGAATGACGGATACACGTGAATAAACTAGACATCACAATATCAAAGAGCAAGTATTTATATCATAATACCAAAGTCGATGTAAATTGAATTTTCATATAATTAAATAACATTTTCCATGTCATATTTCTATATATAAATATACATATCTTCAACTGTTAGAGCGAAATTGGCACTTATAGTGTGAAACAAACATATAAATGCCTATGACCATGAATAATTGCGATTCAAAAATTATAAATATACACTTGCTAAATTTTATTGAATTTTACGGTTTCAGAGCAAACTCCTACACACCATTCTCTCAAATATGTCATCCTTTTGGATGGGATATAACTTAATCAATCATTTTTCACAGGTCTATATATGTATTTTAATGATCAGTAATAATTATGTATGCATAATTAAATAATGATATAATTCAGAACAAATGAAACCATTAAAAATACTGCTAATTATAAATTACCTCGAAATTTAGCAATAAACGACAAACTGAGAATTTAATTCGGGAAAGGAACGATGATAATATACATTTCCTTTTTTTTTTAAATGAGCTTGAATAAATATTTACGATATATTTGAATAAAGAAGAAATTTATTCGTGATTTCATACGATACAGAGTTCTTTGTAGAATTAGGAGAGTGTTTTATATACATTTGAAAAAAAATCCAGACAAATCGAACGACTCCGAAATAAAGAGGAAAATAACATGAACTACTAAAATGGACAGAACAATTGATCACGTGATCAACCCTACATAACTTAAAGTCTTCGTGATCACTCTGTTATGCTGTGTGACGTCATTATCTTAAATACATGACATTTAAAGAATCCAAATCGAATTCTTCTTTATACACTATCAGCATCTAAAAACTTTAATTTACACACATAATCCTAGTAATCATTGACAACATACACACACATATAAGTTAACGTTGGACTAGTCCGTAGGGGGTCTGGCTCTGGCATTTGTTCCAGTTAATGGCCAGTGCAAGCAACATAAACAAAAATCTAGAAAAAAAAAAAAAAAAACGAAAAAAAAAAAAAAAACGAAAAAAAAAAGAAAAAAAACATTAAAAAAACCATAAGTCATTTGCGTTATATTATCAACTATAGGCAAACAATGCCACAGAAAATAATATTCCGGAAAAAGTTACACTTCCGTTACAAACAAAATAAATTAACATAATGAAACGAAAACGTGTTTTAGAGGTTAAACGACAGATGATATATCAACAAACAGTTTGATGTAAACAAAGCTGTAATGTCAACACATTGTTTACTGACCCATATATTTATATGTGTTAAGTATTCTATCGTAACTGGTATAACTTATATTCAGCTAAGGACAAAAGTTCTTCGAATTTGCTTTCGTCAGTGTTACATAAGTTCGTATTTGTTCAAACCATAATATGAGTATTTCCTGGTAGTTGTTAGTTAATTATCATTTTGAATTCTCGTTGAATCAAATGTTGCGAATTAAAAAATAATAATAATAAAACAACAACAACAAAAAATGATTTAATATAAAATGATACCTAGTACCATCATTGTTGTGTAAGAGTTACCTATCTTGGCATTTTATCTAAATTAATATTATCTACTAATTTTAGACAGGATTCATGAATACATTAACAGATATCTGTTTTACTGTACCTTCTATGCATTTTTTACGTGTTAGGCTTATGGAAAGGAAACACGTGTCTTTATGCATGAAAGGTAGCATACACCCTTAACTTCTCATTAGACCGACGACGGTAGGATGTATCATATGGAGTTCGTACTGCTACTGTACTGTGCATTCCTTAAAAAGGTCATAAACTCCTTTTTTTCTTATTATACATAGCGTATTTATTCTTCAAATAAAGTTTTAAAAAATGTAAATGCGTTCATCAACTACAGTCATTGAGTACTGCTCCATGGTGTGAAAGATTTAGAATAAAACTGGGGGGGGGGGGGAGGGGGGGGGATCTTGTGGGTCTAATATCGCCTACGAAGGGGAGGTAACTGGAGAAACCCCACTGTCAACCGTTAGTGAACGACAACTCTCTAAAATAATTGATGAATGTTCTCCTACACCAGTTAATGTTTGTCTATAAATCGCGATAACAAAAGCAAGTTCACTTTCATATTTGTCAATAGAAAGCATTGTTGTCATTTAATTCCTGAATCTCGTCAGGGGAGACAACTATGAAAGACTGTTCCAAAACTACTTCTCCAACAAAAACAACACGAGGAGAAATCTATACTTTTGTTTTTGATTGATATTGACAGGAAATAAATTAAATGTTTCATAATCACAATTTCATATTAAATATCGACTGACTTGACATATAGCACATGTTGAGTTTTAACAGGCTGTAAGCCACAAGACATCACACATACATAGTAAATGCTTCATAATACGATGTCACAATGCTAATGATTGGTGTTTGGCATCTTCGGAATCCAAGGGTTTATCTCTATATATACCTTATCTGAACTGCACCCTTGTGTGTATAGATGCCCCGTACGCGACACATTGACACGACTTGACTAGTTATTTTGTCTCTTTGTTAAAGACAAATGGAATCGCACAACAGCATACTTGTACATATGAATTACAACATTTAAGAGATTGGTATCGTCTAGGCAATTGGTCATTTTTTTTTTATATCTACCCAATCAAATATCTAACATAGAGCCTTGGATTTAAAAATAAAACCTTCCATGAGTGTAGAAAGATAAGTGTATCGAAGGTAAAACCCTTGGATTTCGGAGATGGATGATGAGGTAGACGGACTTCTGGGGTGTGAGGTGCGAGTACTACCGACGTCCGGGGTACCTCGGACTGTGACGTTCTTCCTCCAGTAGATGAAGTATAGGCAAATCATTATTTTCAACTCCTTCACAAAATCCCTTTCTCATGTCAAAACGACCTCCCGCACAGGACGGCTGCATACATTCATTCCGCTTGACACATCTTCAAAAGAAAAAAGAAAATAAAATAACATAAAATAAGAAATGATAATAATGAAATTTAAAAAAAAATCGCTGATAATTAAAAAAAAAAAAAAAAAAAAAAAAATAATTTAATTCTAAAATCAATAATGATAATCTAAAAATAATAGAACAAAATAATGCCAGAACTTTAAAAGTTTATACACGGAAAACAAGTTGTCAATGTTTCAATCCGTCACGTATTCGGGTAAGGGATACAATTTCGCATCCACGCTTCTCGGTGTCACTGGAACTCCAAATTGCTTCAATTTTTGTTTTCGGAATAAATGAAATGAAAAGTATACTGTATTTACTTACTCAAACTCTCTGTGTTTTAGGGGTGCCATGCCGTACTTGATCTTGTTACAGTGTATCGAGTTTTTCTTACAGTCACAGATACATTCCTGGTGAGGCCGTGACATAAAAAACGGGTGTGGACATCTGGCTGTGCATCTGTCAAAAAGGTAGTTCTAGTAAGTAAACGATACATCTACGGTATGTCAACATTTGATACAGTTACACATCTAAAATCAATGCAAATGAATAAAATTTTCAAAGTTAAAATAAATAAATAAAAATAGCTAAAAAAATAAATAAATAAAAATATCTAAACAAATAAGAAAATGTCTTCTACAAAGCCAAAAGTTACTATAATAATGTGTTTGGTTACTACAGACATGGGAGAAAACGCCCGAGGTGTTCCTAACGGTACAAAATATGTGACGTCCATTCAATTGCACGAGCGACTCGCGAGACCAAGAACGTTTAAATGTGTAATATTAGATGATCCTGGATAGAATGAAGGACGGAAGAAGGTGACGGGCCGGTACCTCGAGTGGCGCGTGTCTAACAGGTAAGGCTCACTATTTGTGTTGGGCATGATAAAATCGGGGCACACTTGTACGGTTGGGGAACTCCTCGGTAAGTCGAGATAGAGTCGACTTTCCGAGGGAATTCCAACCTGTTGTAGTATGGTAGCCGTTTGTGGCGTCTGTTGAAGTGTTACGGGTGCGATCTGTGGCGAGGGGTGTTGGTTTTACTGTTTACATAATATAGCACAATTTCAGAATAGGGAGTACGTCATGGGGTGGTCACATTGGAATATGTAACTCATTCAAGTGCCACTTCCTAACCTTATCCATCGCCATGCTCTATTTAAATATCACTATAATCTCTAAATGCACGTGTTTCGCCCGGGGTCTGTGTTACATGGCGTAATAGTTAAGGTCACTAACTCGGGTAGGGGTTACATGGCGTAATGGTTAACGGCCACTAACTCGGGTAGGGGTTACACGGCGTAATGGTTAACGGCCACTAACTCGGATAGGTGTTACATGGCGTAATGGTTAACGGCCACTAACTCGGGTAGGGGTTACGTGGCATAATGGTTAACGGCCACTAACTCGGGTAGGTGTTACATAGCGTAATGGTTAACGGCCACTAACTCGGGTAGGGGTCACACGGCGTAATAGTTAACGGCCACTAACTCGGGTAGGGGTTACATGGCGTAATGGTTAACGACCGCTAACTCGGGTAGGGGTCACACGGCGTAATGGTTATAGACCGCTAACTCGGGTAGGGGTTACATGGCGTAATGGTTAACGGCCACTAACTCGGGTAGGGGTTACATGGCGTAATGGTTAACGACCGCTAACTCGGGTAGGGGTTACACGGCGTAGAGGTTAACGTTCACTAACTCGGGTAGGTGTTACATGGCGTAATAGTTAAGGTCACTAACTCGGGTAGGGTAGACATTTGCGCGGCGTTATGGTTAACGAACACTTACTCAGGCAAAGGGTTGAGGTTCTGACAGGAACAATGGGTGTGATTTTCAAATAGCACCCACTCGACGCTGTCCGTGCTTTTTTCTACCGTGTCGTCATCCATATTATAATTTACCGTCTGAAAAAAACAACAAATTTTATTGATTACTTTTATAACTGATATCACGTGATCTTTTAAGTTTCATAAGATTTTATTCAATATTTACAGATAAAAACGTCATTCAATAATTGGAAAGTAATATGGAATCAACATTGTAATTATTATCAATACATAACTCCTTTAAAAAAAACCATTTTAAATAAATAAACAAAGCACAAAACCATCGATGTAATTATAAAAGAAACAGATCGGATACCAGTTTACCCTCTTGGATGATATTACGTGATCACATAGACTCTGTGTCATTTGAATATCTAGATATATATATATCACCCAAAGAAAATTGGGATCTCTATAGTCATCTGGTTAAACACAAGTGGAAACTCTTTACGCAAGAAGGTCAATATGCAATTATTATGACACGAATTCCCGTGGTTCTTGAAAACAATTTGTACTACAACAATACATATAATATGGCCGCCAAATAGTAGAATCTAATAAAAAACAAATTTAAGACGGACGAGTGAGAGACGGCGGACAAGCACCTTACTCTGTAGTGTAAAGTTCTCAAGTTATTCGGTACAGTTTTATATCTAACAGAGTTACTTCCCCTAGAATACAAAATAAACAGTTACCCACAACAAGGTTCAGGGATTTTTCACAAATGATATATGTTGCAGCGCTTTTAAAATCTGGTATGTAACGCACAAGCGATACAGAATAAAACCCTCAATTCTAGTCGACGAGGACTATGAACCAACTACTGATAAAGGGTTCCATTGCTTGTTTGCATCAGTTCAGAACAGATCTAGCTTCAAATCAAGTGTTCACAGATTTTTACCTTGTCGTTGGCGTGTTCAAAAATATTATTTTTTTTAATTTAATGAGCTGCATAATTAAATGTCAAATGGTAATTGTGAGAATCAGTCATCTCATATTAATTTCCGGTTTCTGTTACAGAATATATCAACTCGGAGTTAAAGAGTGTGATATTACTTACGATAAAAGGTTTCCAGACAATTTGGACATTAAGCGGACGACATTCTTGAGAATCAAACCAACAGCATCCTGTCACATTTCGACATTTGTGTATCACTGTAAATTTCGGGATATACATTTTGTGGGCGTCTCCCGTGAAATCTCTGACCCGTACTATTTCCGGACGGGGTTGACTGCACTCGCCTAATGGTCCCGTCTTTATCTCCTCATAATGGTCCAAGGCTTTCTGCATCACTGTTAAATATACAAAACCCTGTCAAATACATATAATGACAATTGCCAACGCAAAAGACCCAACATCATACACACAGCGCCAAGGTCAAACATGCATGAGGGTCATAGAAATAATCCCAATTCAATGTCACATATGCATGGCGTCAATGTCAAACGAGCAACATAAGGTCAACATAAACAACATCAATGTCAAACACACACGACTTGACTGTCACACGCAAACGACATCAAAACCAAACATACAGGACGCCAATGTCTAACTTACGCGACAAAAGTGTCAAGTTAAACGCACACGACACCAATGTCAAACGTACACGACACCAATGTCAGACGCACACGACATCAAAGTCAAACGCGGTCGACACTAATGTCAAGTCAAACGCACACGACGCTAATATCAGATACACACGGCGCCATTGTCAGGTCAAACGCATACGTCACCAATGTCAAGTCAAACATCACGACACTAATGTCAAGTCAAACAACACGACACCAATGTCAAGTCAAACAACACGACACCAATGTCAAGTCAAACAACACGACACCAATGTCAAGTCAAACAATACTACATGACATAGAAATTAGCCGTCAATAATTATGGCTAACCGATTTACATAATGTTAGACCACGTGGTCGACTTACCTACGCGCTCTTCATCATTATAATCCCATTCGTCGTTATAATAATCATAGTCTCTCTTTTGTGATCCTACGTCATCAATGACGTCAGAATTCTCTTCTTTATCAATCAGTTTCGTGATAGCGTCGTCTGATAGGCTCCTATTTACAAGAAACATTCGTATGACGTCATAATGCGTCCTCAAGTCTAGTATATTTCTTTCGAATTCTTCTAAAGCAATTGGTTTGTATATGTTGGGTTCCTGTAAAGAGATGAAAGTATATTAATTTACATTTATAACCATCATCGTCGTCGTTGTCGTCGTCGAAAACAAATAGATAGATAAATGATTAAATAAATAGATAAAAACATAAACACTCTTGCTTTGAAATCGATCTCATTATTCAGCAAAACTGCTTTAACTTGCCAAAGTGTATACATCTCAATCATCGTAACGATGTAGACATCTCAATCATCGTAACGATGTTTGTTCTATTGACCCTCTTATACATGTACCACATCATTTTAAAGCATACATTTCGAAGAAAATGGATGGCCATACTACAGTTTTGTTAAAACGAAGATTTCTTGCACGAAAATATTAATTAGTATTCAATGTCATGTTTCGTGATAAAATATGTATCATATATCACAGGGACTTGGTATGATTCCCCAACCCACGGACCATATATCACAGGGACTTGGTATGATTTCCCAACCCACGGACCATATATCACAGGGACTTGGTATAATTTCCCAACCCATAGTCCATATATCACAGGGACTTGGTATGATTTCCCAACCCACGGACCATATATCACAGGACTTGGTATAATTTCCCAACCAACGGACCATATATCACAGGGACTTGGTATAATTTCCCAACCCACGGACCATATAGCACAGGACTTGGTATAGTTTTCCAACCCACGGTCAATATATCACAGGGACTTGGTATAAATTCCCAACCCATGGACCATATATCACAGGGACTTGGTATAAATTCCCAACCCACGGACCATATAGCACAGGACTTGGTATAGTTTTCCAACCCACGGTCAATATATCACAGGGACTTGGTATAATTTCCCAACCCATGGACCATATATCACAGGGACTTGGTATAATTTCCCAACCCATGGACCATATATCACAGGGACTTGGTATAAATTCCCAACCCATGGACCATATATCACATGGACTTGGTATAATTTCCAACCCACGGACCATATCCAACCTACGGACATAATACATGTACACACACATATATATCATGGCGTATGCTGTTCCTTGGGGTAGTCAACGACGGCTACACGCTTAAAGAAGACCCGCCTCGAAATAACCCTGGCTGTTCACGGGACGATAAACTCAGAAAACAAACAAACAAACAAACAAACAAAGCCATCCTATTAATTAGATCAATTATAAGACGGAATCATGCAAGTATTTGCTGCTTTAAGGGGGAATTACTCTATCTGTACCTCCGGCATCCGCTGTAACCATCCTTATTTTTACGTCACACGACAGTACACTATGGTCCTTCAATACGTTACGTAAAAATGATTGAAGACTGTCATCAACATATCTAGAACTATGTCAATATAGATGCATGTGAAGGAAATGATGATCTTAATTGATTAGCTTGCTGTCCGATGGTCCTTAGCAAATAAACCACATTGTTATGCCGCTAAGTCGTAGTCGGCGACATCTGTTTTTCCCTCTTCAATTGTATATCGGCTATAACCGTACTCCGTCAAAGAATTTTTATAATATCATTGCTTTCGTCACATCAAATGTCTGTTATCTGAATTGTCCATGTAATATCTTTTATGTGTCACTAAGCGTCATACTGTGGAGCGTTTGTCATTGGCTTTGCCCGCTAGAAATCGGTATCGATTGTGAGGTCGATTTTGCGAGATTTCTTTGTATTTTACGATTTAGTGCGCTGACCTAGTATAAGACGTCAAAATTTTGGATTTTAGTATATAAGATTGATAACCGCACATTTTTTCTTAACCTTTATTTGAACAGTTTTTAGTTCTTTTTCGACGAATTTCTTGGGCTTTTTTCCCCTTGCGAAAAACGGTTATTTCGGATTTCCAAAGGAATTCCCAACCTGATCAACATTATCTGCATACATATTTTGTCCGAATGCCTGTGTTTTCCGGCCAGATCCGTGGCAATTTAGTTAGAAGGACTTTATTGTACATTTGCATTTGAATGTTTTCAAAAACCATAAAATTACATGTATATTAATATATCAAACGTACGCCCATATCAGAAATAAAAAAAAAACAACTGAATCGACGTCATCGCCTTTAAATCTGCATCAATCCATATTCATGATAATTTTGTGAAGAAATATGTATATGCACGATTAATTAAAACTGTGTTGATTAATTAAAAGACAGAATACGAATAGGAAATTACATCTTTGCATTATTTAATATCTACAAACGTCAGATATCGTTACCGATTATACATTTTTGGTTTTCGATTTAACGTCATAACCCCGATTCCATTTCTATCAACAGAAATGACACATTGATAGCTAATGGAATACGTGTATTATCGAATTCGACATATATTGAGCTTATGTTGCAGATGGAATATTTTAAGACGCACCTTGGTATCAAGAGATTGCCTGAATTGTTCTGATGATATACATTAAAAAGGCCGTAAAATCAATCACTGTTTCCTCATTACAATGGGACGATGACATTTTGACTTTGATCTCGTGGATAGCTGTCTAAATCAAACACTCGTTTCATATCTGAATATGTTTTGGAGAAATTAACAAATTAAAATATATGAACGTCACAAATGTTTAGCGTCGAACCACTTCACTGTAGATTTGGCAATCTATAAAACACGTTTATAATTTTAAAAATGATGTTACCGAGTTCAGTGATATCTAAGGATTAAAATGAATACTTTTGTGTGTGTGTGTTGTGAAGAGATAACTAAAAACGGGGCGTACTCTAAATAAACCTTTAATCGGTTTATGATGAGAATACACTCCGATTTTTGTGTAATAGCTTCTTAACATAAAATCATTTTCATGTTCATCCTTATAATTCAATTTACTATTCACAATCCACGTGGAAAATTAATTTTTATTGACGGACTCTTTTACGCAGTTTTATCCGCCAGTCAAACGTGACGTTACAACGGTGACGTCATGTTTTACGTTATTGGCTGATGATATATTTTTAAGCCAATGAGAATGCTTGTTACAAGCAAGTTTAAACTATCAAAAGATCGACCAGAAAAATGAATGCCGAATTGTGACGATATCTTACTGGACTAACACTTTAGTTGAAAGCAAATATGAACAGAGAGTTTATCAAAGACCTTAGAGCGATCAGTTAAGGATTACATGTTGAAATGCTGTTTTTTCTTTCGTCATTCACTGCAAGCTTTTCATGTTTTAAACTTCTCAAGTTTCGCCTGGATTATTGTCTTGAAACTTGTCATTAATTATCCCAAGACGTTACCGTTCAAATCTCGTAATCTACCGTGTTAGTTCGAAATTCAAGATGACCGCCATGGCTGCCCTCTTGAAAAACATATTTCATTTTTTTCTTCAGCTACACCTTCGGGATTTTAGTGGAAATCAGTAATGGGCCTGCTGTAATGCTGATAAAATGTTGTTATCTCTCGAACTTGTATAATGTCGAAGTTGGCTGCTACGGTACTACGGTAGCCATTTTGTGACATAATTGGGCAATCATACTTTTCATAAAGAACTGAAACATCCTAAGTTTCTTCTTAATTTCCAACAGTTTGGTTTAGGCAAAAAAGACCAGGAACGATCCCGAGATGTCCTGACAAAGTATTTCTATTTTTCTGTACGATATCTAAGATAGCCGTCATGAACATTTAAAAAGCAAATTTGAAAACTTCTCCAGTTCCACCTGTCGGGTTTTGAAGATACGTTTTCCGGAATGGACAAGAACTGATCTTGAGCAACAGTTATTATCTTTCGAACCGGTCTTAATTCCATCATGACTGTTTTACGATGGTTCTTTTTGGCATGCACATTGACTGTTCTCATAAACCACACATATATCCTAAGCTTCTTCAGTTCCACCAACGGGACTTATATGAAGCACACCAGGAATGATTTTGAGATAGTCCTGGGCAAGTGTTGTTACTTTTTGGGTTTGACCGAAATCAAAGATGACTGCAACGACCGCCATCTTTAATTTCTTCTTCAGTTCTACCAATGGGATTTCTTTGAAATCTGCCAGGAACGACCATGACATCGTTGAATACTACTACATGTACCACTATACTACTACGGACTATGTGAAATGTGTACTACACTCATTTTGTCAAATGATCTTTAAAGGGGCAATCATTCGTTTGAATAAAGTTAAGGTCGTCAAAATTAAACTTACTTGGAAATATGTAAAAAAGTAAAAGTTACAATCTTTACATTAACAAGGCAGTTTTACTCTCAAGATAAACCGAAGTTCTTCGAGTATCAAGTCCTGAAAATTCTCATTTCGACCCGAAGTATCACCAATTACCGCAAAAACATACGGTATTTGTATACGATACGCCTTTTTCTTGTACATTTCAGTGTTAATTTCATTACTTGTAGGCACAAGCACTCGTAAAATCATCGTTCTGATATAGATTTCATAAACAGAAATTGTGCATGTTTCTGATGTGCGAATGAAGGAATACCCCTTTAAGGCCCATGGTCCTCTTAACTGCTGCATAACAGGACATGTACTTAGTTTTTAGGGAGTAACTAAATCAATCCCGCTATATAATTACAATATTTGGCATTATATGACGGTTTGGCTATATAAAGAGGGTGAATAAGATTGAACAAAAGTTAAAATGGATATTGTTGTCTGTAAACGAAATGAGAGGCTTGTTTCATTGTTCTTCATTTCTATTGTGTGAAATCAACAAGGATAATAAAATTCAACTAGTACAACAAATGTGAGAAACATTTGATATTGATTTATATAATTATATAGGGCATGTTCCCTTCATAAAATTATTTAAAGAAATACGAATGTCAGGCTTATCTTAAAATAAAAAAATCAATATGCACCTGAGCGTGTTACGGCTGCTGTTGAATAGATTTCCGATCTCTAAAATATGTTTTTCTATTCATGATTTTGTTGTTATTTTAGCTGCCTATGTATTTAAAGCTTATTTTATGATAAATGGAATATACATCATATCTACACTGCCTTCCTCTCAGACAGTGGTTCTGGAACAGCCACCTTTAACGAGTGATGTTTTCTTTTGAGAAACCAAATCAACATGCTTTAATTATTGAAAGAGCTAATCTCTTAATATTTACCCTTCCAGTCAAATGGTTTTGATAACAGCGCGTGCTATCGGCCGTGCAGACCCCCGCGCGTCCTTGGAATATGAAGTCTTATCAACACTGGCGTGCCCCAACATTCACCTCTTCTCTCGTATAAACTTTCTACGTTAGGTAAGATAAACTCTATTGCGCAGCGTACTTCCTCTCTCAATGGGACTTTTGCTCTAATAGAACATTCTGGGGGAGATGTTTTTTTCCAACAGAGGTGCAAACTGTTACTCAGAAAGTTTTCTCGGTGGAAATCATTGCCACTTTCCTCTACACGAGGACAACGTGAAGCTACAGAAGTTACCGCGAGCTTTGAGCTTCAGTAAATTACCTGATAACTCTAGTAGCCATCAATTGGCCATTAAGCTATTAAGTATTTATTTGATATTTCGAAGGGTTATTCAACTTGAAAGAGGGGCCGCGATGGCCGAGTGGTTAAGGTGTCCCGACACTTTATCACTAGCCCTCCACCTCTGGGTTGCGAGTTCGAAACCTACGTGGGGCAGTTGCCAGGTACTGACCGTAGGCCGGTGGTTTTTCTCCGGGTACTCCGGCTTTCCTCCACCTCCAAACCTGGCACGTCCTTAAATGACCCTGGCTGTTAATAGGACGTTAAACAAAAAAACAAACCAAAAAATCAACTTGAAAGTTTAGTTTTTTTTTGGTTTTTTTTTACACCATGCTGTAAATGTATATTTTGTAAGACTTACATTTCTATAAAATTCCACAAACGACGGCATAATATTTACTGCATATATCTTGTTATTATAATAGGAATGAATTGTGAAAAATGCCCAGCCCTAACTGGGTTTTGAAGTAGCGACCGTTCGTTCTCCCAAGCTGACACCCTACCGCTAGGACCTATACTCTCTACTTTAACACTACATGTATATTAAAGTATTCAACTCTTACAACCATCGTGAAGTCAACTCTCTTAAATGCTTACAATGCAGCAAGCGGTATGTTTCAGTAAACAAAATATCAGAGGTGATATTTCTGCACTGTTAAAACTCGGTCTCTCTTAGTCTATTATCTTCACACTGATTCACGTCTGATTCAAACATTCATTAGATATATAATGGCAATGTCTAACAAAAAAACCAAGATTCCGGAATCTACAGTTCAAGTCCCGGTTATTGTAACCATCAATGTCCAGGTGTTTATGGGTACTTGATTCTAGCTTAGAAATCTATCACGCGCCAACTAGACATGGCGAAAAGCCAATCGAAAAACCACGTAAAATGTATCTTTGAGAGCATGCAAAGGACCAATTTTATTATCACAAAGAAAATCTATTTGAAAAAGGAATGCATAGCAGAGTTTTGCCTGTTTTCCACTGATTATATTTCTCATGTTTGTTTGTTTACAAATAGAAATATTGTGTACATTGCAAATAAAATTGCTTTGAAATTGACTTTAAAAATTTAAAAATGACACTTAAAATTCTGTAGACGGTTACATTATGTAAACAAGACCGATAATGTATCGATATCACACGAGATTATCCTACGTGACTGAAGGGCTCTCAGCTGCGTTGAGAGATTTATATGTTAAATGTACTTTAGTGCATTTTAGGTAGGTCTGAAATATTTCAATTGGATATTTATCATAGCAATTTTACTGCCGGTTTTGTCCCCTTGTTACAGATCCAGTTTGGCTCCACATAATTCAAAAATATCAAAATTTACGTTTCTTTTCTTTTAGTAATATAAAAACTCAAATCTGGATATATATTTATCAAAATTAATAATTTTTGTTGAGATAATTGTTTTAATGGAAAAGGGGTTAACTAGTTCAGCATTCACAGTGACACTATTGTTATAGAAGTACATGTGTACTGATCACACTGCAAATGCAAGTATGGATTTTCTGTAGCTGTTACGCTTCATACGGACATACTGCTAACACTATACAGTATTTTGAAAATAAATAAATAAATAAATAAATAAATAAATAAGATAGATAAATAAATGAAATAGATAAATAAATCCGATATCGAAGGCAAGTAACTTCGACACTCTGAATAAGCAAATCGTTGAGTACTGAGCGTCATTTTGTAAACAATCTATTCTATTTTTCGGATGTATTAATCTCCATACATTAAATTATTCAGTAACTGTAGCAAGAATTTAGAAATTATATGATTCACTCTATAATTTATCCCTCTCCCACACAAGCCTTCCTACACCCCCCGGCCCGACCCGCAATTATAAAAAGATTATAAAAAAAAATGATATACTAAAATGATAAATAAAAAAAAAATCAGCATTAGTAAAAAAATTCAATCTCGTAAAAAGGGGCTGTCGGCGGTAATAATTAAAGGGAGCGTTGTACCATATTTCATAGCTACATCTTTTCAGTTTATAAATATTTTAGATAAAAAAAACCCAATAAACTCATAAAATCATGTTAGATTATTTTTTGTCTCGTATCTTTAACTTATGAGAATATCAGAGGTCTATTTAACTGGAGATATATATCTTGGTCCGTCATAAAAAAAGGAAAACCCGAACACATAGAAAGCTACGATCTTCCCTGCTGGTCTGTCTGGCTGTATCGGGGTTTACATATCAGACAGCGTAACTATATTATAACGCGCAGCAGTGTGCTCGTGCTTTGCGCGTGTGGTTAGTGTGTTGAGTGTGATTACGGACCGTACTCTAATAGATTCTATAATGTTGGTAATGTAGTTTTGAAAATGAACGTCGTCTGGAGCTGTTTTTTCAATATTAATATGTAACCTGCTATTATTATACGAATTTATATTGATTAACCTATCACAGTAAAGTTATCGCCGGCTAATGTTGGTACTGGGCTGTTTTTAGCTTCTGACATGCGGAGTTATGTCTGGTTAGTATTTGTCAAATGTTAACAATGGGAATATGGTTAAGACTGGTTAGTGCTTGTCACTTGTTAACGATGGGAATATGGTTAAGACTGGTTAGTGCTTGTCACTTGTTAACGATGGGAATATGGTTAAGACTGGTTAGTGCTTGTCACTTGTTAACGATGGGAATATGGTCAAGACTGGTTAGTGCTTGTCACTTGTTAACGATGGGAATATGGTCAAGACTGGTTAGTGCTTGTCACTTGTTAACGATGGGAATATGGTCAAGACCGGTTAGTGCTTGTCACTTGTTAACGATGGGAATATGGTCAAGACCGGTTAGTGCTTGTCACTTGTTAACGATGGGAATATGGTCAAGACCGGTTAGTGCTTGTCACTTGTTAACGATGGGAATATGGTCAAGACCGGTTAGTGCTTGTCACTTGTTAACGATGGGAATATGGTCAAGACCGGTTAGTGCTTGTCACTTGTTAACGATGGGAATATGGTCAAGACCGGTTAGTGCTTGTCACTTGTTAACGATGGGAATATGGTCAAGACTGGTTAGTGCTTGTCACTTGTTAACGATGGGAATATGGTTAAGACTGGTTAGTGCTTGTCACTTGTTAACGATGGGAATATGGTTAAGACTGGTTAGTGCTTGTCACTTGTTAACGATGGGAATATGGTTAAGACTGGTTAGTGCTTGTCACTTGTTAACGATTGGAATATGGTTAAGATTGCTTGGTTTTTGTAACTTGTTAACGACGGTAACCTTGTTATAAGATTGGTTAACGTTTGTCACTGGTTAACGATGGTAACATAGTTATAAGATTGCTTGGTTTTCGTAACTTGTGAACGATAGGAACAAAATTGAAATGGTTTAGTGTTTTTCAGCGCTTATCTACGGTAACTGATTTGATATTCGTTAGTGTTTTTCAGTGGTTGACTACGGTAACTGATTTGAGATTGGTTAGTGTTTTTCAGTGGGTAATTACGGTAACTGATTTGAGATTGGTTAGTGTTTTATAGTGGTAAACTACGGTAACTGATTTGAGATTGGTTAGTGTTTTTCAGTGGTTAACTACGGTAACTGATTTGAGATTGGTTAGTGTTATTTCAGTGGTTAACTACGGTAACTGATTTGAGATTGGTTAGTGTTATTTCAGTGGTTAACTACGGTAACTGATTTGAGATTGGTTAGTGTTATTTCAGTGGTTAACTACGGTAACTGATTTGAGATTGGTTAGTGGTGTTATTTCAGTGGTTAACTACGGTAACTGATTTGAGATTGGTTAGTGGTGTTATTTCAGTGGTTAACTACGGTAACTGATTTGAGATTGGTTAGTGGTGTTATTTCAGTGGGACAAATGATGAAAGTAGAACGGAACATATAAAAATACTCAAATTATAAAAAAAAAAAAAAAAAAACTAGTGACATTGCTAAAGAGTGTTGACACTGAGAACTAATAATTCATTCATAAAGATCGGTGACACTGGGAAACTATACTCCATTCATAAAGACCGGTGACACTGGGAAACTATACTCCATTCATAAAGACTAGTGACACTGGGAAACTATACTCCATTCATAAAGACCGATGACAACGAGAAACTATACTCCATTCGTAAAGACTAGTGACACTGGAAAACTATACGTTTTGTACTTCATTTATCAATGCTGTACTGTATTAATGCTCCATTAATATAAAACTGGTGACACCGGATAGACTACTCCATTCATTCAGACTGGCGACACTATGAAACTTTACTCAAATCTTAACAAGAAATATCTTTGAAAAAGTTAAACGGCATAGTTTTAATGCTGGTGGTTATAATGTAAAACTGCTGGTGAAATAAATCAATGAAAGCGTTTCAGCACGGATAACAAAATTATATCAGTTTGAATCATTTTTGGTGATAATAAAACTGCATTTGAATCAGGAATATAATTAATGTGTCATTTGAATAGATACATTCACTTATTCAGCTTGCATTCAATCTTAATTTTGTTTCGTCTTTAACTGCATATCTGCATTTTGCATTTACCGCTACATTGACCAATCACATACTTCATCTTGACCAGTAACGCCACCTGTCGCGTCATATCCGGAGCTAAAAGAAAATTATACGGCTATGTCGAAAAACTGGTGACACCGGGAATCGTATATATATCCGCATTTCTCTCGTTTTACACAGGAGTATCATTGCTCTATATCAATATTTCACCGAAAGCGGAAAACTGTAGATTAATGAAATGAGTAATATTGACGTATCAGTTTGATTTAATCAAAATCATGCGAAATTATTATCTTACAATGCAATCTAACCTCCACGCTGTCTGTTGTGATATTAGTGACCAGGTTTACACTTATACTGTACGTACAATGTAATGCACTAGAGTCAATCGGGTAAGGCAAACAAAAATCACTATGCAGAGAATGGACTACATACACCTGTACCTGTAATAAACAGAACCCTCGTATATATGTACCTGTAATGGATAGTGTCCTTGTCTACATGTACCTGTAATGGACAGTGTCCTTGTCTGCATGTACCTGTAATGGATAGTGTCCTTGGCTACATGTACCTGTAATGGACAGTACCCTTGGCTACATGTACCTATAATGGACAGTGTCCTTGTCTGCATGTACCTGTAATGGACAGTGTCCTTGTCTACATGTACCTGTAATGGACAGTGTCCTTGTCTACATGTACCTGTAATGGACAGTGTCCTTGTCTACATGTACCTGTAATGGACTGTACCCTTGACTACATCTACCTGTAATGGACAGTGTCCATGGCTACATGTACCTGTAATGGACAGTACCCTTGGTTACTGTACATGTACCTGTAATGGACAGTGTCCTTGACTACATGTACCTGTAATGGACAGTGTCCTTGTCTACATGTACCTGTAATGGACAGTGTCCTTGGCTACATGTACCTGTAATGGACAGTGTCCTTGGCTACATGTACCTGTAATGGACAGTGTCCTTGTCTACATGTACCTGTAATGGACAGTGTCCTTGTCTACATGTACCTGTAATGGACTGTACCCTTGACTACATGTACCTGTAATGGACAGTGTCCTTGTCTACATGTACCTGTAATGGACAGTGTCCTTGTCTACATGTACCTGTAATGGACAGTGTCCTTGTCTACATGTACCTGTAATGGACTGTGTCCTTGTCTACATGTACCTGTAATGGACTGTATCCTTGGCTACATGTACCTGTAATGGACTGTGTCCTTGTCTACATGTACCTGTAATGGACAGTGTCCTTGTCTACATGTACCTGTAATGGACAGTGTCCTTGTCTACATGTACCTGTAATGGACAGTGTCCTTGTCTACATGTACCTGTAATGGACAGTGTCCTTGTCTACATGTACCTATAATGGACAGTACCCTTGGCTACATGTACCTGTAATGGACAGTGTCCTTATCTACATGTACCTGTAATGGACAGTGTCCTTGGCTACATATACCTGTAATGGACAGTACCCTTGACTACATGTACCTGTAATGGACAGTGTCCTTGGCTATGTGTTCCTATAATGGACAGTGTCCTTAGCTACATGTACCTGTAATGGACAGTACCCTTGGCTACATGTACCTGTAATGGACAGTGTCCTTATCTACATGTACCTGTCATGGGCAGTGTCCATGGCTACATGTACCTGTAATGAACTGTGCCCTTGACTACATCTACCTGTAATGGACAGTGTCCTTGTCTACATCTACCTGTAATGGACAGTGTCCTTGGCCACATGTACCTGTAATAGACTGTGTCATTGGTTACATGTACCTGTAATAGACTGTGTCATTGGTTACCAAATTAATCTGATAAAAAATTAAACACTTTCTGCTCATGATAGTATATTTCCGTCTAGCTATGAATATATAACCCTCTGTGTTGTTATATCATCAATTTGTCTAAACCAAGACTGATAATCGACATGACAGGCAGATCTTATGCAAGTGTCACCGGTGTCGTATGGTGACTGACACACTCGCGCGCGACAGACGTCTGGTTTGTTTGTTCGCGTACTTCTCGTGTTAAGTACAAGCAGGTCTATTCATCATATCAAAAAAAAAATATATCTGTACAGAGCTATACATTAAAATCAATTGAAGAAATGCCCTTTAATTTTTCAACAACAGATTGAGCTTTGAAATCCTAATGAATGAAATAAATCCATGCAATTATGAAGTTTAGATAGAGTATAATTCATACGCATATAATATATGTGTGTGAGTGTTCTTGTGGAGTCGGTACGGATAAATCTATTGTTGTATAACGATACTTATGTATATACCTATCTTATGTCTATTGTTTCTAATTGTTGCTCATTATCACACATGTGGTATTGTTGCGGTGTACATTTCACTATCGAGAACGGAATGTACACAATAACTGTCGTGGTGTGTGAACACGATTGGAATGGCTTCCACGACAAATTAACACTAGAAAACAGATATCTCTAAGATGACGGTCTTGTTACCAAGTATTATGAGATGTGTGTGATATATCCTATCATTAATATTTGATTTTTTTTACTAGTACAAACAAACATGCTTCGTGGCAGCTTTGTAATAGAAACCGCTTCAGTGCGCTACTAACTACAAGAACATTGACAAGCGTCTTACCGACCAGGAATGTCTGGTGGCGGCTCTCTTTAGCGCTTAGGTATGCTCTGTTATAGAGAGAGGCCAAAACAATCACGCATATTTGTTTATATTCCGGGACAACCTTTTCTCCACTCATCTCGAGATTCCAGATGTGAAGTTATTGTTCTATACTGTAATGCAAATAAAGTCAGTACATTGCTGTAGAACCAAACACATCCATGTTGTTTGGCGTATGAAATGTACTTGTTTTCCACATTACATGATTGGTAAGAAGCGACTAAATCTCTTTTCTTTTTCTAAACAATTAAGTTTTTCTTCAATGATACTGCCTCACCACGACCAGGAGATGAGCGTTTCAACATTTTCTTCAATGGCACTGCCCTATTCTTGACCTTTGAATTCAACGTTTGACCTAGCCATGTGAGAAAAGCGCTGGGTTTAGTTCCCGGGCAGTTACGTACGGAAGTCTTTCAAAATGGTACCTTATGCTCATTGCCTGAGGATTATAACTGAAACGGATTCATACTAAAACGTAAATGGCCCATACCAGTGTTAGTATAAAGGTCCAGGAGATATGGCATATGCCTTTGATATGGTATTCCGGTGAAATCGCACTGTAAATTGACCCTAAATGTGGACCAATTCAAGTAACCAACCAATGACAAAATACAGTTGATATCATAGCTCGCCGGCGTCGGCGTCGGCGTCGGCGTCGTCCGTAGACAGCTATGGGTTAAAATTTAATAAAACAGTGTTGTGTCAATAGTTATGAGGATACAGATTAGGTATTTGACATGTGAGTTCTATGTGGCAAGAACTTTCCATTGGCACTGTACTACATTTGCGGACCTGCTGACCTTGACCGTGAACTTTGACCTACTTAAACATAACTTTAACCTTGGCAACAGTATGTTAACCGTATGAGATAGGGCATTCATACTTGACATGTGCGTTCCTTGGGACAAGACTGTGTTACTATATATACTATATATATACCTGCTGACCTTGACCGTCACCTTTGACCTATTTTTAAAACACTTATTCAGACTTTAAACCCCTTTTTAGACTATGTTGTCTTCTGACAATTCTTGTTTATATTTAAGACAACAGGGACTTGTCTCCTACCGACGGTCCAACTATAATACATATATATTGACAGTTGGTTGGGAGATTAGTGCCAGAACCCTGTGTTGAAAAATAAATTATTCGCGTTTTTCACACGCTGATATCAGAACATGATATTCAACGATTTAGTTGTACTTTAACTTGTATTTCCTCGCCATTAGAGACATCTTCTGTTTGATTAAACTCACAGAGATCCGAATAACGGGTTATGCGGGAGCCACGTCAAATTTTGACCTGGTCGGATATATTTCAAATTGTGCAATCTAACAAACGTAGTCATCCGGAAGAGAACGTTTCTGTACCCTATAACCCAGGCTGTTTAACAAAGATTCTAGAGGCTAAGGTGATTTATGACGTACTTGACGAAACTGTCACTTCTGCTCGTACTTTGTCAAAGTCCACGTTAGATGATGAATTGAGTATACACGTAGTTTATGTAGTAATGAGACGCGGACAATGTAAATCTTCCTTCACATACCAGGAGAGTGAATGGCTAAGTGTTTGAAGGTCGCATCTAATACTTTTTCTTTGAAAACCATAGTTTAACTTGACATTAAAAGTGTTTAAACATCCTACCCTCTTGCAACCTGTTGACTTAATATTGTCAACTTCCTGTCAAATGTTTATCTTGAATGACATATAACGACAGGTTTTAGAGAGAGAAAAACTGTTTTGTCAGCGTCAAAGCAAATTGTTTACCTTGTTATTTATAGAAAGGTTATCGACTATATATTTGTCTGCAGTTAAAATAAGTACCAAAAAGATTAAGTTTTCCCCTTTAATACCTTAGTTACACTGAAGTTTACGATATAAGATGGTAATGTCTGCAAGCACATGTGCCTGAATTTCCCCGAAATCGAAGATGAACGAAACAGATTTGAACATTTTTCATATCTAAACTTCTAGCCTTAGTTTCACTCCTACTAAAATAACTTCACGTTGTACACACTTTATGTACACATAATTCCGCAAAAAGAATTTTGAAATCTTTCCAATTTTTTTTTTATTTCGCATTTCTACTAGTGTTTACTCGCTTTCACACAACTGGGCAGATTTTTTTTTTTTTTTTTTTTTTTTTTGTATAATGCATTAACGATTTTTCGATTATTTACGCGATATATCAAGTCGCTGTCGATCAAATACCCCAGGCGGAGTACAGACTAGTCTGGACGGGTTCTACGGTATCAGTGTTAAAACATTTCAGTAGTATCGCACTATAAAAAAGTGTCGTTAAAAGAACGGACCCACACTAAACACATACGTGTGTAGGAATTAGGCAGGTGATATGGGACCAGTGATGAACTCCTTACTCCTGGTGAATTCATAATAATATAATATATAAAATGTAATTTTTAAAAAAAAATCCTGATTATTCATTTAATTGTGTTCTTTCTTCGTTTCCGAGTTACTATGTCTTTCTTACAGGGTATCACAGACAAGTATCTTGCCAAAACGTAATGGTTTGGTTGATTTTTGTTTGTTTGTTTAACGTCCTATAAACAGCCAGGATCATTTAAGGACGTGTCAGGTTTCGGAGGTCGAGGAAAGATACTGTAGAGTACCCGGAGGAAACCACCGGCCTACGGACAGTAGATGGCAACTGCCCCACGTAGGTTTCGAACTCGCAACCCAGAGGTGGAGGGCTAGTGATAATGTGCCAAATCGTAATGGTGTCATAAAAACAATGAATGATATGATCTAACTAATAAAATAATTATATGTTTACTATGAAGATGAGAGCTCACTAAATTTCTTCTACAGTCTGTGTAGAAAAGATAATATACGATAATATGCGAGATTCTTCTAAAAATTGAATACCACCGATTGGCACCATTAATTTGTGTATACATGTATGGGTAAAATGGTGATTATCAAAAGCTTTCGAAACATTTTATATCTTGATATCTTCAAAATCCAAGGGTTCACTTTTCATATACCTGTTTTGCGTGTTACTCCATTGACATCTTTTTTGTTTTGTTTTTTTTTGTTGTTGAACCAATCGATTGGCAAACTCTTGAGATTTCGACTTTGCTATGACATTTTCCATGAGTGAAGACAAGACCAGGTACATCGTGATGAAACCCTTGGATTTTGAAAATGGCATTTAAAGTACTTTTTGTATAAATTTCATTCCGGGATCGTAAACAAAACTGGTACTTTACCAGAATAGTGTGCAGTAGATAAACACAGTTACCCTAGGCTTGAACCTGGACCCCCGGGACCCCCGGGACACCACAAAACTTAATCGACTCACCAGCAGCAGACGGTCAGGTCCTCCGAGACGTACACTAGCCGGCCTATCTCCATCCTCGGAATTTCCACTATCTGGCGGTAACTTCGCTTTTTTTAATCCAACAATGTACACAAAACACGTTACAAGTACACACAAAAATAGCATTCTCCCTAACGTCCGGAACATTTTAATTCTACTACCACACCAACACAGTGCTTGACTTTGACAATTACACGGGTGGCTCCAGGCGTGACTGGGAGGCTGAGGCGTATTATTAGTATATGGAAAGGTGGTAACACAACCGGTTGTTGGGGAATACCCAGCTAGAGAACTAGTCGGATCACTACGGCTATAGCAGAGTATATTATCGCCACTATCTTCGTGGTGGGAGGGGTATTGAGATTGGACGAGTTTCTCTTGGTCCCTACTCCAGCAGGTCCCACAGCGGCCGTCCTGGTTAGTCCGACACAGGTATTTT
Source organism: Pecten maximus (assembly GCF_902652985.1). Classification (NCBI taxonomy): domain Eukaryota; kingdom Metazoa; phylum Mollusca; class Bivalvia; order Pectinida; family Pectinidae; genus Pecten; species Pecten maximus. Next base: position 36,320,136 of record NC_047020.1, read on the forward strand.
GAATACGGAGGGCTGACAAGAGTTAGATCGTCCTTGGCGTAGCGTGGTTCCTGTGGGGGTCTATTATGACGCGTACCCTGGTCTTTGACCCCTTTGACCCTGGAACAAACAAACAACAACAATAATAAGAAAAAGTTAAAGGTCAAACGTGAAATAAATTTAAAAAAAATGAGCATACTGTAAAACACTTGGATTTGATGAGATATTATTTTCGCGTTCTGAAATGAAACTAAAATTGTTTATATACTGTATCATATATCTTGTATAATAGTCTGGATAGTATGAAGTATTGGCAAGGCATTTTTGCGGGTTGTGTTCAAATAAAATAAACATATACTGTGAAACAATTATATTTAGCGAGACATAATTTACGCGAGAATTAATTCGTTTAACAAGCAGTCGATCAAGAATCATATACGCTGCTATTCCTCGGGCATATTTATATAACTCTATATTATACAAAATACTTTAATACAAATTTTGTATTTTTAGTAATTCTCTTTGGTCAGATATTAAACGTACACAGTACCGCGAAAATAAATATATCCCTCAGAATTAAGCAGTTTATAGAACAGTACTAGGTGATGAAACATAATTGGCCGAAATGTCTTCATGCATCCTTGGAATCAAAATGATCTGTAAGAAAGTTTGGTAAAAACAGTAACATTTGAACATTATAGACATTATAAGGTTCGTGTTTTTTTTTAAATACCTCAAAATGTTTTTCTAATAAAGATATTTGTCCAAAGACCGTGAAAATCAAAGATAGCAGTTCGTTATCACTCAATAAACTCCAGCTCTTCAGTCGAAAAAAACAGATGAATGAATTTTCTGGAACAACACCATACTTTAGACACCTTTGGATACAAACGACAAGTTCCACGCAATCCTCGAAAACATTTTAACCAAGACTTGCGGGAATCTGGCTATTTCCTTCCGACCGTCCAGCTGTATATCCCAAACATGCGTTCTACCAGACACTTAATCATTGATGGACCTCTGCCATTTATCATACTAAAATTTCTAACGGAAACTGTTTTTGTATGGGTCTCCGTATAGTTTGAAGCCATCTTCCTTAAGCTCCGGTAATATCAGATATCTTTGTAAACTCAACACGAACGCACCGGTCTGCTTGCTTCTCGTCCCAAACCAGCTTTTTTATCCATAAGAAAATTAATTTGATGTTACAATTTGATTCTAAGATCTTAGTTATACCGGTATTCTATGATGGAATAAAATCACGATTGCGGATGAGTAAACAATAAAACTGTTGGCAATGTTTGGCGATCTCAGAGATAACGGTAGCGATCGTCTTTAATACTTGTGGTGAATCATCTTGTCTTGTTTTGGGTCCAAAAAAAATTGCTTTTCAACGTAAGTGTAGTAGTAAGGAATAGACACCCGCCAGGCTATAAAACGTTAAATATAAAGGACACTGAGGAATATTTAGCACGATAATTTTTGTCTTGTATGTATATTTGATAAAAAGTGAGGGCAAGGTATCTACATATTTATCAGATTTATCTTTTTACTTACTTGGCCAAATTACAGAAGCTGCCGTTTATAAATCAATCAGACACATAAATCAAGTTTTGGTGCTTTACAATCTCTTACTGAGTTGTCGTTCTTGATGTATAACTCTTGATAGAATTTAAGGAACGACAACTCTGGACAGAGTTTAAGGAACGACAACTCTGGATAGAATTTAAGGAACGACAACTCTGGATAGACAGTTATGTATACGCTCTTTTCCCCGTCTTGGCGTTTTGGGATAAATATATATATATATAGTCTGATATCTTCTCCAAAGCAACAACTAATTATAAATTTTAGGTATAAACGAATATTTTGGCCAGAGTTTGTATTTGTAGCTGGTAGGTTATTCAATGGACAAGTGAATATTTTTGTACAGAAATATGTCTACAATGTACTATCTAATAATGTAATAAGTATTACTTGCGCTGAGGGGGGTGTGTGTGTGTGTGTGTTGTATGGTGATGGTGGTTTTGGTGGGGGAAGGGGTGAGGAGGAGAAGTAATCTTTACCGAAATCACTAAAAATGCAGTGCGATTCTTTTCATCGTGAAAGGCTGTTCTATGAATAGGATTTGATTTGGTCAGTATCTTGACGTCCTTACGACAACTAAGGTCTATTGGAGACGGTACTGACCGATGATGGGGCTAGTGAGAGACAATAGTATAGTGTCATCACACTGAAATGTCATACCAAAAAATAAGAGCCAGAGAAGTATGTATCGCTGTCTGGTAATGGTTTTCCTTCTAAGACCACAATGCGATGTATTGTCATATGTGGAAGGCGTCAGGAAAGAAAAGCGTGGTTTAGAAGTAAAGAGAAAACAATATTTGTAGATATATCATAAAAAAATTAAATGTTGAAATTGATAAAGCATGAATTTGGGTCACTTTAGTGTCCCATAACGGACGGTACGACAGGAAACCCCTAACTCCGCAAGGCATTGTCACACATGTCGCCTCTTCCGCAAAAGCAGCTGATAACACTAGGCGCATTCTATTCCTAAGACTTACAGTATTTAAGTAAAGTTTTGCGCGATAAGAATGTTAAGTTTTCGTTAATTCTAAATACAGTACCTCTAGAGTAGACGGGATTTTTTGTCGAAATCAATCACCAGTTATAGCGGTTGTAGCGTAAATGTACGTGTATTTTATCTTTTGAAATAACAGAAGGGATAAAGTTGTGTCAAATTTAAATATTGGCTAGACAAGTAGCCTAAATCAGTGGATTATCCAGTCATAACGACCGTAACTAAAGGGATTACCCAATCATAAAGTCTGTAGCAACACAAGTGTGGGAGCACTTCCTATATGACCTGAAAGACCTTTGGAGTCGATATTTACTTAAAGATACCCCTTACCCTTGACCCGTAATCTGTCGACGTGCTAACAGCTACGTCCTATGTAGGGCTTTGCTACCAAATTCCTGAGGTGTGCTTGAGTGCATAATGTACGGGAAATTCATTACTCCGTCGTGACAAATGAGCTCGAAGTCCGATAGAGCAAATGCTTTTACGGGAAGATTAAAATGCTTCAATGGTAGAACGTGCGATGGTGCAGCAAGTTCGTTTGAAACCCGCATATTAAAATTTTGGAAGAACATGAATTATAATTTTAAGTGATACCAATCCTTCAGACATTATCGACTTGTTATTAGTCCCCTGGGGACTATAGGTTTTCTCATCGTCCATCTTGTACGTATTAATGTAACGCCAAAGGCTGTCGGTACTCTAGCGGCTTCATTCCTTGAAGGATTTTGATCAAACTTCAGACAATGATAAAGGACCATAATATCTTGAGCAAGTTCGAGATTCAAGGTCAAGGTCACTGTTACTATTTTTAGTAATGACCCGTATATGGGGCATGTATTGTTTGAACAATACCCAGCATGCTTGTTTTTTTTTTTTAATATCTTCGTTTGAATGTTTTTCTTTATGTCATACTGTTCCCTTGTTTTCCCGTTTGTGAGTAACATTTCATTTTTTTTTTTTTTTTTATTCTTTTGTTTTGACGTACCGTGTTTTCCTTAATCGGGCGCGTAGGAAGCACTGTGTCAATGTAAACTACCAATTGTCAGTGTATCATTTAAATTATGTTTTCGATTCCCGCGCTTATCAGTCCGCTGAGCCTTTTTTCACTGCGTATATGCTTATTTATTCGCAGTCATAGTTTACTAAGCTGAAGAAGGGAGAGATGTCAATATCATTGAATAATGTTGTCCGATGTATCCAAAGGTAAAGATTTGAATTTCCTGTCGTAGTTGTGTTGTAATGAATATTTACAATATGTATACAATTCGCATCCATGTATGTATATTCATTGCGATCCAGGTATCCATATTATCTAATAGACGATTGTCACTATGATCATGTTAGTGTATCGGGCCAACCATCACTGCGCTATTGAAACGTTCTTTTTATAATGCAGATGTGGCGCAGTGGTTAACGCTGCGGGTATTTCTGGCTAGCCGATTGGATGCTGTAAATCGTGAGTTCAAGGCCCCGTCAGGGCACGAGTCATGAAGTTATCTTCGTCATTTGTATTACTATGTTATAAATATATGACACCTTTAAATAGACATATAGATATATTTTTGCGTATCTATCGTAGCGTATAAAATGTCCATAATAGGAAAAGCATTATGGGAACAGTAAACCACACATCTTCACCTCAGATCACACTGTGTGACACATGGGCGTGTTTACTTCACAGTGACATTAACAGCTGTTGAAGCTATTTTTGATCAATGAATGTTCAGAGTAATTTTCCATGTTAAATGCCGTGTTGATATGTCATTTTAGCTTACTTTATTATATGTGATGATGCATATTAACAACTTCTGACGTATTGGATATCGATAATATACCTTATCTATATATAATTGTATATCCCCGATTACAGGAGCTCGCACTCCTCTGCCCCGACCCCGATTGTCACTCGTCAGACGTGTGTGCGGAAGCCGTGTTAATTGTAGCAGTCAATCGAGTTGACCCCACCGCGTTCTAGTTTACCCCCCACAAGTGCAGCGCGTGATCTTTGTAATAGATGTTGCTGAAATATAAATTTGTTTTGAAGGATTGTAGTATTTCATAAATATGTGTGAGTGAAATTTAATTTTAAAATGAGGATACATTTACATATGAATGTCTGACATATAAGAGAAATATTACAAATTTAAATTGGGTGTGCAATATCGTGAATATAAAAGACTGCAGTCTGACTAAGTCAGTGTGAAATTTTAAGATGAATTATTTAAAACGTGTTAGCATATCTAACAGTGAGGCATGCGGACAGACACCATTGACTTGAGAAACACATTAATAGATAGACAATGTTTAATGTCTATGTTTAAGTTGATATAAGATAAGAAATAATGAAAAACGTTGATATGAAATCGATTTAGCGAGACATGTTGATATCAGGTCAATATAGCGAGACATGTTGATATCAGGTCAATATAGCGAGACATGTTGATATCAGGTCAATATAGCGTGACATGTTGATATCAGGTCAATATAGCGAGACATGCTGATATCAGGTCAATATAGCGAGACATGTTGATATCAGGTCAATATAGCGAGACATGTTGATATCAGGTCAATATAGCGAGACATGTTGATATCAGGTCAATATAGCGAGACATGTTGATATCAGGTCAATATAGCGAGACATGTTGATATTAGGTTAATATAGCGAGACGTGTTGATATCAAATCAATATAGCGAGACATGTTGATATAAGGTCAATATAGCGAGACATGTTGGTATCAGGTCAATATAGCGAGACATGTTGATATCAGGTCAATATACCGAGACATGTTGATATCAGGTCAATATAGCGAGACATGTTGATATAAGGTCAATATAGCAAGACATGTTGATATCAGGTCAATATAGCGAGACATGTTGATATAAGATCGATATAGCGAGACATGTTGATATGAGGTCAATATAGCGAGACATGTTGATATGAGGTCAATATAGCGAGACATGTTGATATGAGGTCGATATAGCGAGACATGTTGATATCAGGTCAATATAGCGAGACATGTTGATATCAGGTCAATATAGCGAGATATGTTGATATCAGGTCAATATAGCGAGACATGTTGATATCAGGTCAATAAAGCGAGACATGTTGATATTAGGTTAATATAGCGAGACGTGTTGATAGCAGGTCAATATAGCGAGACATGTTGATATAAGGTCAATATAGCGAGACATGTTGATATCAGGTCAATATAGCGAGACATGTTGATATCAGGTCAATATACCGAGACATGTTGATATCAGATCAATATAGCGAGACGTGTTGATAGCAGGTCAATATAGCGAGACATGTTGATATAAGGTCAATATAGCGAGACATGTTGATATCAGGTCAATATAGCGAGACATGTTGATATAAGATCAATATAGCGAGACATGTTGGTATCAGGTCAATATAGCGAGACGTGTTGATATCAGGTCAATATAGCGAGACATGTTGGTATCAGGTCAATATAGCGAGACATGTTGATATCAGGTCAATATACCGAGACATGTTGATATCAGATCAATATAGCGAGACGTGTTGATATCAAATCAATATAGCGAGACATGTTGATATTATGTCAATATAGCGAGACGTGTTGATAAGGTCAATATAGCGAGACATGTTGATATCAGGTCAATATAGCGAGACATGTTGATATCAGGTCAATATAGCGAGACATGTTGATATCAGGTCAATATAGCGAGACGTGTTGATATCAGTTCAATATAGCGAGACATGTTGATATCAGCTCAATATTGCGAGACATGTTGATATAAGGTCAATATAGCGAGACATGTTGATATCAGGTCAATATAGCGAGATATGTTGATATCAGGTCAATATAGCGAGACATGTTGATATCAGGTCAATATAGCGAGATATGTTGATATAGGATCAATATAGCGAGACATGTTGATATAGGATCAATATAGCGAGACATGTTGATATCAGCTCAATATAGCGATACATGTTGATATCAGGTCAATATAGCGAGACATGTTGATATCAAATCAATATAGCGAGACATGTTGATATCAGGTCAATATAGCGAGACATGTTGATATCAGGTCAATATAGCGAGACATGTTGATATCAGGTCAATATAGCGAGACATGTTGATATCAGGTCAATATAGCGATACATGTTGATATCAAATCAATATAGCGAGACATGTTGATATCAGGTCAATATAGCGAGACATGTTGATATCAGGTCAATATAGCGAGACATGTTGATATCAGGTCAATATAGCGAGACATGTTGATATCAGGTCAATATAGCGAGACATGTTGATATCAGGTCAATATACCGAGACATGTTGATATCAGGTCAATATAGCGAGACATGTTGATATCAGGTCAATATAGCGAGACATGTTGATATCAGGTCAATATAGCGAGACATGTTGATATCAAATCAATATAGCGAAACATGTTGATATCAGATCAATATAGCGAGACATGTAGGTATCAGGTCAATATAGCGAGACATGTTGATATCAGCTCAATATAGCGAGATATGTAGGTAAATGGTCGTTATACTGAAACAGTGTTTATACGATTGATAAAACAAGATATGTGAATTTAAAGTCATTGCAATTCAACATGTTGATAGTGAGACACGGGAGTGAAACGTTGTCATTTAGTTTTGGAATATACGTGGACAGACAATTAATAAACGTGTACAACGAGACAGCCGTCCATGTTTTTGTATGAAGAAAGACACGTTAATTATAGTTTATTATGTGAGATACTGCAAACTTGACGTCGTAAAGCGAGACACGTGTAAGCTGTTAACACAACAATCGTCCACTAATTTGGACTCGATTCAACTTTGTCTAATCAACCTTATTTACTATAGTTAATATCAGACCCCAGCGATTCTTATATAAGTCTGCTATCTATATCAGGTACGTATTCACATACCTACATGTGGCACGGCATGGGGAGGGTCGAGATAAGAGGGGGGTTTCCCCTGTATAAAAGTATGGCTTACCTTAGGGTAGTACTGAAAACCTGGACCGCTATGGTTGGTGAACGTCTCACACACCCGCCACCATCCTACGTAACTGTTTTACAAACGCGATGATGCAATACTGCTACCGTTTTTGTGTTATACATGTATATATAGCCCGCGTCTGTCATACAAAGCTGTTTAACGTATAAACGCAGGCCTTACAGGACATCGGATTATACGTAATGTACATAGAACATGAATGGAAATGTTGTACTATGCATATGTAAATTTCATTTGTCGAAACCAATTACATGTATCAATGGTAAAGGTGAAAAGAGCGGGGATGCATGATGCAATATGTAAGTTTGATATAAAGTGCGACTGTCAGTATATTGGCGAACTTCTCTGGTAACGAGAATCTTACTCGCCGACGATATCAACATGGTACATGCAGATATACACACACGTTTGTGTATTTGTGGCTTGTATTGCACTGCAGTCACCTAGAAAACTCGACCGGAAGTTGTATACAGGAAATCAGGTTAACCTGGTCACCGTAATCCCATATAAAGCGAACACAGAAAAGCTGTGCATTTGAAGAAATGTTTATTGCAGATTTATGTGTTTGTTTTCAAAGGCAAAGAAAAATGACACCCTGAGACCATACTGTGGTGTGACAATCATGGTATGTCGTACGATCATGAAAATAGATTACGTCATATTCTAGACTTGTGAAAACATTCTATTCATGAAATTGCTTTCTCAAAAAAAAAAAAAATAAAATAAATAAATAAAAAAATGATAATAAATAGATAAATAAAAATAAAATAATATGCTTGTAGTGGCCGTTTTTAATTCAATCCGTAATCTGATATCATTTGATTATCTCTAGCGGTATCTAACTTATTTCGACTACTGCTACAAAATATTGGCACAGATTGCTATTCAACTCGATACGCTGTCGTTTTAATGTTCGTTTTCACTTAGCACTCGGCAAAGAATTTTCCCAAAATATTCATTTTAGATCGCTTTATAGGTTTCACTTTACTTATATGTCCGTCATATTTCCTATTTGAACAAAACATACATTAGGTATGTATTTCTTTTTTATAATTTATGTACATACATTATTTTCCAACTTGCTCAAACGAAATCAGTTCATTGGGTTTAAATCTTAATAGTTCGATATTGTAACATTATACGAAAGTAATATGTAATTTGTATAATATATTGTTACCTATATTTAAAAAAATCGTAAACAGCAGCACAAGTCTCGTCCGACTTAAAACAAATTTCCGACAGGAATGACAGATATTTCATAGATTGAAATATACTAAACTGATCGACCTTGTTCATTATTTTCAGTAGCGTCGCGGCTCAGGTAAACCCTTGGACATTGAAGTGGAATCGCGTTATATTCACACGAAATGTATAGCTCTAATGCAACAAACAACACAATAATAATTTTACTACTGCATTTTACTGTTGGTTTTTTTTGTGAAATCTGATATTTCGTTGGAACAATCTTAAAACGCTTAATTGTTAAAATATGAAACTAAACGATCCTCATATTCATAAGATCCAATGTCCGTGGTTCGACGACACCTATCCGTGACGGTTTGTGTTTATCGCGAAGCTGAGAAACAGACCGGTCTGTGCCGTCGTGATTGTGTCCTTGGACAAGACACTTTGCCATAATATTGCTCTGGATGTCATGCGACAGGCCTCTCGTATGTTGTTCAGTGAGGTAGTCACCAACTACTACAAGGATACTCCACCTCGAAATGGACCTGGCTGTTCACGGGGCGATACACCCAGCAAACTAACGAATAAACACTCATATATACATGTATATATATCTTAATATTTGTCTTGTATAACTGAACTAATTTTCTTCAATAAAAGCAGTTTTAACAAGCTTACTATCTCTTTCATAAGTATAACATTACAAAATGGCTAGTTATCTAACAGTGATACAGAGCAGACGACACAACGAGTCACTAGAGGGCGCTTCATGTCATGTGACAGACTGGCACCGTCTTGGGAAGAAGCGCTCGATAACATCATTCAACGAAGAATGCTTAGTGGTATCTCTGTCTGTTTTATCATGTCGAGATTTTTGCAGCTTTATGTGAAGAGATGAAAAATACAAGGTTCAGTTTTCACGATAACGTTTAAAAGATACCCGACGTGAATACATGTCTACACTATATAGACCGTCCGCAGTGGCATCCGGTCGCGATTAGGATGTATCTCGGCAAGACAACACAGGACACTTGATTACGTCATTGACGGCAACTTTAACCGACTCTTGATAAAGGTTTGCTAAGTAGCGAAAAACGTAACAAGGGGTATGTGCACGAGGCCAATGTGATATGTACAAAATTCTTTGACCACGTTTGCCCATGTGATGGCCTCACGAAGTTTAGTAATCTGAGATATATATTAAAAGTTTACGTGAGACTGACGTAAAATGATATCAAACAAGCATCCGAAATACTGTGAGATCTTATCCGTTTTCCATTGCTATCGTTTTAAGTGTTTTGGTGCCACGACTGTTAGCCCTTGTATGTTTGTAACGTAGAACATTTTAGCACTCTCATTGACTTTGCTAACCTTAGTGGTACATGACCTGGTCACGTAAATTCTTCCGTTCGACTGGTGTGAACATCAAAATGTTACAGTTCAAATAACACACAACGCGGAAATTTCCACATGGTATGAACGGGATTTTTTTTCTCCCGAAGAATCCGATAAAACTACTTTGCATCGTACTGTGTATATACATAAAGAATTCAATGTTTACATTTCCTTTTTTTGATTTGCAGAATTTGTTGATGCAAACCAGTTATCTGGGACTGCATTGCGCACGTGCATCGCGCGATAGAAGGTACCCACGGCGACTTAGCCTGGTAGGTCTAGTTCGCTGACACAGAATGACGTCGTTCAATAACGAGGTCATTGCAATGTGATAAGGTTATAGTGTGGTGGGATTCACAGACTTTCGGAATGTGTGAGACTCGACATGGTGGGAAGTCTTCACGAAGCGACATCAAATATTTGTCAATAGAGAAATACCATATCAATATCACTAAACGAGCCAGAACTCGCTAACTACATTACGTGTGCTAATACCTACGGCGGTTTGGTTAAATAAAGCGACAGGTATATTCTTGTAAGCTGTAATGTCATAAATGTCTATAAAATGTGCCAAATCAAATATACGAAATCAAATAATGTGTTGGCCTGGTGATGCCTCACACGAGACTTGCACCTCTTTTCCCGGAATAGGTTGCCACTCCAATCTTGAATTCGCGGTCAAGGCTAAACAAAACTTTGCACAGCAAGTACATATATTAATTCGGATGTTATGTTTAACTTGTAATTGTGCGACCAAAAGATTAGTAATGCTCAGATATATATGCTCAAAAATGTCATAATATCGAGTAAACTTGTCATTAGACGAAAAGCCATGAAAAACTAAGATTTCAGGCATTTGTTTCAAATTAAAAATAAATACAATAACATACATTTGCGTACTTACCCATTGAGTGGTCAACAACAAACCTAGCTGGCGTTAGAAATTTACCTACATAAGTGAATATTTCTGTATGCGAGACTGACCACTCGGTTGGTCAAGCCGTGCTATCAAATCATAGATTGTATTGTCCACTTTGTAAGCTGTTCTTATCATTTTGGATCAAGCACGTGTTTATTTAACTTGGATTGAAAACTATGTCTACGAACTTGTGTGCTTGCTCTCAATACCGGAATCTAGTTTTGTTAAGATTTTTCAGCTTATAGTAATACGCCGATTTAATTTTTATATTATTTTGTCCAAATACCATTTTAAAAACAAGGCATCCCCCTCGATTAAAATAACAACCTATTTTAATATTATGATGTATGATATTTTGAAAAGTTTAATCAAGAAAAATCAGGAATTAGTTCTGCCTGTCTTATGCTTATCGAAGCTGAAGAAACTTTGTAACTTTTGGCATGTACTTTTAACGACATTGAAAATGAAGGGACATGTACTCTAGCGATGATAAACTATTTGTATGACAGAAGAGGGATCATTTATGTTGTCAAAGCTACTAATGAAACATATCCATATGTAAATAATGACGCCTTGGTGCTGTAATGTCATTTCCGGTTTAGTTATTTCACTTCCGGTGTTATATTTTATGAGTAGTGTTAGATGTTTAAAAGGACAGCATCTATTTGACGTACTTTTAAACGTATCGGATATCTGGTATAATCAGACTGTTTTGATAGAGTATGTTTAAGTATTTGGTCTGAAAATCAATTTGTGACTTTAAGTAAACAGTAGAGGGCCGATTTGTCTACCTGAATTAAGCCATATTTCCGGAATGTAAAATTATGCAGTGTATGCATGTTAGTGTCGCCCGCGTTATATTAACGAAGTATAAGAATATGTTTGCATAATCTGAAAATGCCAGGTACTGCAACACTTTTTGAACTTTTCTCTCGCGAATAATCTACACCTTAACACGCATTATCTAAATACCAGTGGGTTTGTATGAATCACAGAACACGATAAAACTGTGTTAAAGAAAACAACACAAGAAACCCTTTTCTGTGATAAAACCTCCCAGTTTGTGACCCACATTCCATTGACGTTTGTACACGTGCATGTGCGTGCAAAACTGCACTGCATTCCAGCGTCTGTATCAACGAGACCGACCACATGTTCGGCAGACAAGCATACTTGGCCTTTTTATATAAACAACGGTACAATCCCTAAGATATCTACGATGTCTGTAGGAACGCCGAACAGTAAACTAAAATGACTAAAGAAAGCAGATTTTTACACATTTTGCGCACATAACTACATTTATAGCACATATAATACACATAGTACAACACACACACAAAAGTATGATAAAGATAAGTCAAGGGACTTATTATTTTAAAGAGAGTATCTCCATAACCCACAGATGTCCCTCATGAAAATAGCATCTATAGAAAAAATAAATGTATGCAATCCACGATACAGAACTTACTGGAAATCGTGAAAAAGGTATTCTTGTTTATTTTTTGAAAGATGAAAATATTTACATTTTTTTCTGCATCCTTTCATTGCGATGTATAATATATGCAATATGTGTTGTTAGATTATAGCGCCATTATGGTCACGTGAACAGTATTGTGACGTCAAGAAACTTATTTTGACAGCACCTCTATTCCAACGTCTTTATTAACATATATTAGGAGAGCAAAATAACAAAACACAGCTAAACTTCATCTCTTTAAAGTGTAATTATGAATAATGAGTTTTACCAAAAGTATTTAAGATCGCACGATCACTGTTACTTACAAATCTAAAACAAGGTTTGTAAGCTTTTGTTAATATAGGATCACAACATCAGTTACAATAATCTTAAATTGCGTGGTGTACACGGAACCATTGTCTTTCCGCAACACCTTATTACTTCTCCGTTTCTTGTTTTTTTTTATTAATTCATGTTGTCTTTCGTTTTTCCCCCAGATTCTATAGTTCCGTTTCAACTTCCGGGTCAGATTTTTATTGTGAGTGGGCGTTGTTGCTATGGTTATTTATAATGCTATTGAATGAAATTCGTATCAAGTAAAAATGTCTTGTCATTATATATACTAAATGCACATGTACACCGCGCAAAACAACAATTTTTATTACAAAACGCTCGTATAGATTTCAATCTTGCCAGAAAACGAAGTTTTCACTTTTAATCAAGCGTATTTTTACACATGTGTTGCTGCTCTCCGCTAGAGTGCACAAGCAGTGATACATTTTGTAAGTATATATCATCTCAAAGCTTAGCCAGAAAAAAAAAATGTGATAGATAGGGCAAGTAAGCCACAGTCAACAGCTTATAGGTAAGTATTTATATGGACTAGTTAACTCTGAGGAGTTCTTTCTCCTTAAAGCTTAATATCATTATGCACCGTATAAAGTTTTCATCATCTGTACTTGGCAGACATCCTCTAATTGGTGATTATATATCCTCAGTATACGGGCAAAACCAGCAGCCATCATTTTCGGCAGATATTTTATCTTTAATCTGGTGCAGACGCTCCAGATAATTATAAACATTGAATGCATATTGACTTTGTCTTCTTAAACATGAACGAGTAATTAATAATAAAACTGCTGAATGCCTCTAGCACCTCTAGTATAAAAATGAAACGCAAGTCTTCGAGATAGTTTGGTTTCTGGGTGCCCCTGTTTGCTTTCGACCAGCCAACTGTCTCAAAGTTTTTAAGTACACCCATGTCTGTACCTCTACAGCCAATCAAATCTACGAACATATGTCCGTGTTTGATATCTCAAGATATTGACGGAATTAAAGGACTAGAAAATGGCAGATTCCATGACGACTGTTGCCAAGAGCGACATTATGGAAAGAGCTCAATCGGAGAAGAGACAAAGTGTATTTACCTATAGGTCGTATGGCATTTGCTGGCTATACGTCATCTGAACACAACTTCCGCCGTGAAAGGAGACGGAAAACCGGTAAACCGGAAACCAATGCCTCTGTTGTTAAGAGAGAGCTTTATGGGAAGTATACAAATAGAGAAACACATCTTGGTCATATGATTTTCATTTGGTGTGCTTTGATATTGCTGTATGTCTATAGACACTTTAGGACCGGTTCAAGGACTGTGTCGACGAATGATGGGGCCATTTGCAGACGCCTTTATTGTACTTTACGCTGAAAATGTCCAACCCCGATATGATAGCGTGGCACATGACACTGTGACATCATTCTAACGCCGTCGAAACAATCATTACCGGAAACGTTGATGCTGAACCAGAAAGCAGTAGTGTCGATATTGTAGGCTTTGGTTTGTCATAAGCGGGGTCAGAACCTTCCCCTAAAGAGTCAAACGTCTACATAAAGGTCAGAAATAAAGGTAAGAAATAAAGAAGTATCGGGAGAGGCATAAGGGAGAAGATATTTAGAAAGAAGAGAAATAATCCTAAATTTAGTCGCCTCTTACGAATCATGCAATTACGGCAGCAGGTAAATGCAAGTAAATTCTTACGCCATGTCTGCAGGGCAGACAGTCATATGGCGACACAAAGGAAAGAAAGAAAGAAAGAAAGAAAGAAAGAAAGAAAAGCTGAGCCTTATGACAAATATTAAAGACACTAAAAAGATGTCTATAGAAGGATAAACTATTCAATAATGACGACAGGTGTCGGCAAACACACCAAGGACATGCTTAGAATTAGCTCATATGACGCCAGGTGTCGGCAAACACACCAAGGACATGCTTAGAATTAGCTCATATGACGACAGGTGTCGGCAAACACACCAAGGACATGCTTAGAATTAGCTCATATGACGACAGGTGTCGGCAAACACACCAAGGACATGCTTAGAATTAGCTCATATGACGACAGGTGTCGGCAAACACACCAAGGACATGCTTAGAATTAGTTCATATGACGACAGGTGTCGGCAAATACATCGAGGACATGCTTATAATTGGCTCATATAACGACATGTGTCGGTAAATACACCGAGGAAATCCATGCTATAATATAGAAATAAAAATATACAAAACTGCAGCTCATATGACGACCGGTTTCGTGAAATAACCCATCGAAAGTACAGATGAAGGTTGTAAAACTGAGCATATACAGCATTGAAATACAGTCAAGAAACAATACTGTATGCATGTCCTATTTCGCGGGTCTAATATTTCTCATTTGTTTTCGTGGGTATTAGTTTTCGCGCTATATTCAACGACCGCGAATACAGCGAAATTAAATCCCCTGCAAATGTTATCAAATATAACTGTAAATTGCCATACAGTTATCGGGAAAGATAATATACTAAAATGCATTGTTAAATTTTCATTGTACCTATGTAGTGACTAGACAAGGGAGGGTTCCATATTTCACAATAGTTTCCTGAAACATGTTTTACTTAATGTTCAGATTTGGTCGTCGAAAAACGAAAATTAAACGCTTTTCCTGGAAAGTCTACCGATAACAACCTTAGTTTGTTGGGAAAAACGGTTTAAAACGGTTTCTAATAATTTAAGATAAGAAGGTTCTATTTCGGGGTGACTAGTTTCCCGGAACAAGGGTTTAGTATTCCAAGGTTGCTTTATTGCGTCACATCGGCAGAAGAAAAATGAAGTTCTTTGAGCTGTACGTTTCGAATTTGTTATTTAACTTTTCAAACATGAAAGTAAATATTAAATCCCACTTAAAGTTCGTTTTTCAGGTTAGATATTTTTCTCAAGATGGCCACATATCCAGAGTTCAAGTAAAAGTAACGCCTGTTATTTCTTCTAAGTTCATTAAACAACGGTATTCGTTTTCTTTTCTCCAATCCTCGAATCTGAATGCTAATACATCAATAAATATTTCTAGTTTTTATAATAGCCATTACATGTATAACTGTTTCATAGCACTTTATGTTACACATTGAAGATTATTGCCGAACTTGAATGACCTTTCCTCAAACAGACATTAAAACTAAATCGAAATAAAACAGTTTCAAAAGAATTTCGTACTTTGTTTCGTATCCCCCCTTTTAATCTTTTTTTTCTTTTCTTTTGATGTCGTTATTGTCGATTTTTCGTTGTCTACTCTGAAGTTTACGTAACAATAACGAAAGTTTGAACAATTGATTAAAACTATTTCGGCTCTACTGAAAACAATGCTTAGTAAATATTAAACTATTTCTCAGCATAGAAATGTGATCCTCATAGAATGCATTAAATGGATAACAATGAGGTTAAACAAGCACTTGGCTCGTCCAAAGTACATATTATTATCATATCTAAATATAAGCCTATATCTTTGTTATCTGAGTGGCCTATATATTTTTATATATTGTAACATATTGCATAAAATCTTAATTTGATAAAAAAATATTGTATTATATGTATAATTCAACATAATTATATTAAAAAGCCAAAAAAGTAACATTTATATTAAATTTACCTGCTAACACTTACCTGGGAAAAGATTGAGCGGGGCGTTCCGTAATAACGATGTAAGCTGTTTGACACATGGCTGGATCGTAAGTAAAGATACAATGTTCTGAATCAAACTGCTGCCCACGTGTCGACGCGCACATATATATCTACCATTGATTTAGTGACAGTGACCTTCCTCGGTATTCGATCTCGCGTTAAACCTATATTTAAAACATTACGTAATGCATTCGGCGATACCTGAGCGAATGCACGTACATATTATAGACTGCTCCTGATGAAATGTCAACTGAAGCAACGGGGCACTTATAGTGCATGTAGGTGAACTTTGTGACGACAGTTCGACAAAAGACCCGTATAATAAATGCTCTGGTGTGGAGAGCGTTAAATGTCGAGGTTAGTGTGACCCTGGTACGTCACTCGGGTCAAAATCTAGCTTATGGGGTTCAAATCGATATTGCAGACGAGTTTGTAATTATAACTTAAAGTAAGGCAATATATCACCAAGGCCAGTATTTCTCAATAAAGGATGAGTAATTTAGATTGTCTGTTAAATATTTGCAGTAGTTGACACGCCTAAATCACGTTCTCAATTTTATAATAATATTAGAAAACTACGTATGTTATATGTATATGAATTTCGCAATACAGTTAATACAAGTATTAACATAATTGATTCTAATTGATTTTTTGGTGCTAATTGTGACCTCCACATTGCGACGGATAAAACTTAGAAAAAATATCTAAAATTAACTTCGAGATTATACAGAGACACATACTAAATCTGCTGTTTTTCTCGAAGTATTTTGTTATTATATCGTGTTAAACAATACAAAAGCAGACAAAACAAAATTATATAACCTAGATGTTTTTCTCTTTTGGTGTTAAACCTTCATACATTTTAAAATAAGTTTCCATTCTATGAAGCGGAGCCGAGAAATGATTAAACAATTTTTTTCTTGCATACTATTATTCTGTTATTTTTTGTGGATATTTGTTTTCGCAGTTTTGGTATGATTGACTCTTTTTCCACAATATATCGATATTCGCATTCATTTCACGTATGTATCAAATATAGTCGCAGCGTTGATTAAAAGAACTGGTGAATCGAAATTAATTTTCAACTTAAGACATTAGTTATCTAAATGATATATGTCTTTAATTTTCGTATTTGTGTGTATAAAATTTTGTCATTCTACATATGATGCATGTACTTTTACCGATGGACATTTACAATCACATTTTAATTACTTGTAGACATCCGCCAGTTTTCTAATTAAAGGTAGGACTCATCCCTAAAAGATATCGTCTGTCATGATTCAACTTGTGTCTAGCAGGAAGTAACGTCTGGATGTGTGAGCGAGAAATGACCAAGGGGAATGACCTTTTTTTTTCTCCATTTTCAGAAAACGTTCTAAGTTACAAAAATATGACGGAAAAACAAACTGATATCCCTCGGAAATACTGAAAGGCAAAAGGTTAAAGGGTATGAGCGTACTTTACAATTTTTAAGAACGTTATCTTGATGTATGAGTGGAAAGTTGGATAGTAAAGTCAATGAAGCCGTAGTAGTAAGACATGAGATTGTTTTACTCATTCAAACAGCACTTTGTTGCTATGATGGACAACACTTTAGTTCATTGTAGAATGTAAACCCATTCACTATTCATTCTCAGGTGACCAAATTAGATATATCGGCTACTGCTCGTGTCAGGTAAGTATGGCAATGACAGACACATACTGTACACGTGTCGGTTACCTTGGGTAAGATAAACAAGAAATCATACGTTTATGTGGAAAGACGGGTTGAACATTAATAACACCAAATCAACGAAAACCCTCCCGCGGTATAAAACTGTAGACATTTACCAATTATACATTGACAATGTTCATGTAGTTCCACCCATTGTAATTTCAGGCCCATTGTTTTAAATAGCAACTTGACTTTATATATATAAATAAATGTATGAAACGTTTAATCCCGGTAGTGCTAGATTGTGACATTGCTCTTATGGGATTAGCAAAATGCACAGATAAGAGGCTATCTTAAGTATGAATAAGAGCAAAGTTAAAGAAATCGTATTTTTTATTGAATTGATGAAAAGAATCATCTTCAAAACATTAGTGTAATGCGACATCTCAAATTTGTTTTCCTTTGTACTTCAAATAGATGTTTACCGCAGCACTAACACACACAGGTTAGATGTAAGGTTAGAGACATCTAACGATTATTTTACAGTGCATCGTCTTCTGTGTTTTAAACCAAATAACCTGTTTAGAGACTTTGAACACTCACTTGGCAACACTTTCGTAAGGCATCACAACAGGGTTAAATTTATGGCAGTTAACGCCTGGGGAGAAGTGAGTTAAACTACTGTGTGAAGTGTAATGTAATATTACAATGTTAGGAAGACACCGTAAACATCAGAATATAACGCTGGTAAAGTGCCAGATTCTTGATATAATATAATATAATAGCGATGTTACAACATTAATTAATGTTGACCTCTCATGACCTTATGTGACGTCATCAAACTAATGTTTATTCACGACCTGATTAGAATAATATATCATAGAGGAATACTGTGACAGTGAATTCTTGTCCATCTATTAAATGTAGATCTAGATCTAGTCGCTAATGAGCTAGTAATAAACCAGCTAATAGAGGGTTTCAGAAGGTGCGGGTAATTGGATATTAAGGAAGCTTTATTCTCGGGTTTCATGGACTTATTAGGAAATATCTTATTTGGATATAAAGATAAACGTGTTCAGTGCTTATTGATATGCATTGTGCCTCCATTGTCACTGTCTTGGTTTTCATTCAGATAATTTGACGTAACCTAGAATTGATCTAGAAGCAGAAACATAATCTAGCGCTTATCCATCACGAATACTTGGTCCGTTTTGTCTTTATCTTATTTAATGTTTTCCACATACATCAATATTTTGGCCTTGTTTTATTTATCGATTTTGAGTTATCGGTTTAGATTGTCAATACTCTCTGGTTGTGTTTATATAACAAGAAAAAAATGAAAAGAAAAACAAGGACTACGCTCATTTGTCTTCTGGGAGCATATACTGAACAGGAAGTACACAATGTTTTTTCTCTCACGCTTTCAACCAACCAAAATCGTGATTGATTTTTAAAACAAATGAAGCATTTGAAGTGTCAGACCAATGGAGAAATATTGATCCTCTTTAAAATTCGTGTGATATGTAATACCTAGGATATGATTACACGATTCTGGTGTGAAGTACTATAGATAGTGGTATGTCGGCAGGTGTGTCTAAACATTTAATATTTTATCAGTGTGGCTAATTCTATTGCTGTTGACAGTGCTCTTAATGATAAACTGCTAAAGTTCACTTTGATTTTGCGTATGAGAGCCCTATCGTTAACTGGTAGATGTGTTGCGACAAGTTCATACCAAAACAAACAAACAAGCAAGCAAGCAAGCAAAAACAAGAAAAACAAAATGATCCTCACTTATGCCATCAAGTACATATATGAAGCTTACTTGCATTGCACTACTGCTTGAGTTTGTCCAAATCTGTATAATTAGCAACGATGGATGGCCCCAGTATCAACTTAGCAAATTAACGTCAACGTATGTTCAATTGTATCAATTGTATTTGTTAAGAACCAAGTTAAGGTCATAATACACAAACGTGAATGAACAACGTACTAAAACTGAAATATGTAATTGAGCATCACTTTCTTGTCAAATGAAATAATAGTGATATAGTAGCAACCAACGAACGACACAGTTGATTTCACATTGCTCAATTATTTTTACATTCACAAACAACCTGGATTTTAATTATATAATTAATGATCCCCGAGCCTGTTGATTGTTTAAATCTTTTGAGAATAAAGAAGATATATACAATAATATCAAATTTGCCGGTTCTCTTTTTCGAAGATATTTGTTGTTTTCAAATCCAAGGCAAAAAGCTTCATCTTTAGCAATAAAACGGTTTTTTATTGATAAAATACAAAGGATTTATTTCTACTATTCTTCTATCGGAAAAGAAAACTGGACAATAAGATATTCCTTGATAAAAGCATGATTTAAACAAAACAAAAACTTAACATATTGAACAGTCATGTCAGGATAACCCCCGGATATTTTCTTAGCAGTCTAACAGCAGCAGATTTGCTACAATGCCGATGATGGATAGAAGCTTTATAACTGGTTGCTGTACCAATCATATCGGGAGTTCTCACTGATATAAATAGTCTGTCTACTTTGATTGGTTCGCTAACATACTTTATAGCAGTGATTGGTTGCCTGCAACCTGTGATGTCACCATTCGTATCGGTACATTAAATGGGGAACTTAACTGCAAACATAATACGATTGGTAACATCAGAGAGAATCGAACATTCTTCTGCTATTACCCACACAACGGAGCTGTTGTTTGGTTATGGCCAGAAATCGATAAAATCAGAGAGACCTCATTCATAACATGCTTGCGTATGAGAGATACAGGTAGATTTACTCCACTGTACCACGGGGCCGCGTTGGCCGAGTGGTTAAGGTGTCCAGACACCTTATCACTAGCCTTCCACCTCTGGGTTGCGAGATCGAAACCTACGTGGGGCAGTTGCCAGGTACTGACTGTAGGCCGGTGGTTTTTCTCCGGGTACTCCGGCTTTCCTCCACCTCTAGACCTGGCACGTCCTTAAATGACACTGGCTGTTAATAGGACGTTAAACAAAAACAAACCAAACAAACCAAATGTACCACATTGCCAACAGGTTAATTGTCGTCCGCTCTTGGACGCACTGAACACCAAATTATGTTTCTGTTAAATAAATTCTCAGCATAATCACACGAGGTTCTTCATACCCTGCTTCCTGATACTTAACTATAACTAAGACATTTTGGAAAGCGAAAAATTGTTCTTGTTCATTTAACACTGCAAAGCGCAGACGATCGTCCATGTTTACATCTCAACTGGAATCGTGGTCAGTTTGACGCTTAATATGCACGATGCTTTGCCGATGATTTAAGCGTTGTATTAACCTCAAACTCACTGTGACGTCACAAAACTAATACGAATGTTTGTTCTGCGAATATGTTTTTTCCCCATGTGATCACGCGTGGCCTTATTGCCCAATGAGAATGCGTAAATGATATGAAACAAAAAAGTCAAACATTTTTCTAACTTTACTTTAGCATAGTACGATTATTTTTCATTCAAAAACGCCATTAATATTTTAATTGTTGTTCTGCATACTGACATAGCAAGATGTTAATTGTACAGGTAATGATAAACCATACATGTATAAACACACAAAGGTAATTGTTTATCATTTCCACAAGCTTTCACAATGACGTAATTAAGATACAAGGACACGGTTTTTGTCTGGGACTAAATAGGAATTCTTGGGGCTATGAAAAATGGGAAACGCTTAAAATTAACGAAAAGAAATCAATGGAAAACATCAAATTTTAGATATTGTTGATGATAACAAAATGTCGTCGTCAAGATATACCAGATTGAGTCTGGGATCACAGGGTTTATGAAAACATAATAATCATTCATAGTCAGATCGTAATTAACTTAAAAAAACATACAACTGAAAAAGATATGTAATTGAACGATAGACATAAAACATGTTGTAATGTGGGTATGTTTTTCAGGAGAACATCATAAAACATGACTGTCATCAAGTGCAATAAGAGAAAATGACAAAACGATTGCAAACAAAACGTCCTTGTTGAAGGGAATTCACATAACCCATCAGCCTACTGTGCATACAGTCACGTACACTTGTAACGTTTTGATGTGCACATAACATTGTCTTTTTTTACTTTTTCTATTTTTTTTTCTGTTATGACGCAATATCCGCTACATTAAGTCTGCCGTTTTGAAAGTGTGGATAAGTTGAAAGGTCGTAAATAATTGTTTGGATGTAGTATAGCTGCATTCTGGTACATTCGTATCCTCACTCAGTTACAAATGCTGAGGGAAGCAAAAACACAAAACAAAAGTTTACGCATCATCATATCACATTAACGTAAATACAAATGTAATTAACAGGAGGCGGAATCAGAAAATATCTTCTCCGGAAAAATAAGTACTTCATAATTCATAAACAATACCTGTTATGCGTCGATACCCACTAAAAAAAATATAATAAAAAATAAATAAAAACGATTTTACCAAAAATAGAAAATATTAAAATAAATAAAAAAAATAAAGTAAAAAAATAGAATAAGATGAAATAAATAAAATAAATAAATAAATAAAAAAAAAAAATAAAAAAATATGAAATAAAATCAATAAACCAATAAAATTATAAACAAAAATTTAAATTAAAAAACCCCAGTTATTTTAGACCTACATGTAGATATAATTCCTGTCTGTTGCTTACAACTGTGTCTCAAGTTTCCTAATCCCATTGCGTTAATGCTATAATTCAATCTGCCTACTATGTGTTCATACCACTTAATTCATCAAAAATATATTCGCTTTTTACACCTTCGAAAATATTGTCTCGACCTCTTATGGTGTTTGTTTGTTTGCTTGCTTAGTTTATCAGCCCGTGAACAGCAAGTTAAGGTCATTTTGAGGCGGGGTTTCCTTGTAGTAGTCGGTGACTACCTCACTGAGCAATATACGGGAGGCCCTTAATATATGCCATCCGGAGCAATATGGGTAAAGTGTCTTTTTTAAGGAAAAATTCACGACAGTGCTGTGCTGTCATGGTTTTTAGATAACAATTCGACAATACATGTATATCTTTATATAAAGGTTACTGAGAAGTTTTCAAGAAAATTGTTTTCACTAAAGTCATCTTAAAGACTATATAAAGATACCAAGTTTAGTAAGAAATCGGGATGAGACGGGTACACATTTTTGCCCCGACTAGCACTCCTAAGCTCTAGAAGTATTTGCATTCCTGGAAAGAGTCGTAGAAATTCTCCTGCAATTTGCACCCGGATAATTTCATTTCCAAAATGATTGATTGCCTATCAAATGAACAGCGCATACCCCCCGAAACAAACACGACAACTCATCGTTCCTGGTTCTAAGAAGGACCTAATCCGAGGTTATTTCGTGCAGTAGCAATTTTCATGCATATTTTTTTTTACACTGATGAAATTATTATAGAATTGTTACATTTCATTGGTACTCGATTTTGTTTTATTAAACACAATTTTAAATACGTAAAGCGACGCTCATTCCTTTCCTTACCTGATTGGCTGTTTTTCATCCTATCCACACATATACGAAACGAAAGAACGATTTTAGAAAGCGCAAAGCCTAGGGTAGCTTAGTGCTAATACCCTGAAATGTCGTATCGAAGCCATATTTGTATGATATCTCTCCCGGCAAATATTGACATCTGAATGGACCACTTGTCAACACCATAGTTCTTATTTAAGAATGTGACTTCATCACTAATTTGACCTAGATTTGTATGGCGAATGTCGTTGATGAAGCAAAAGACCATTACCCATCACGTATAGCTATTATGTTTCTTTTACTTATATTGTTCTTCCTATTTTGGCTTGGTGACAACGGAACGACCACGCATAAAGAATTTTTATTTTCACGCTTTCTTCAATTTATTTCCCAAAGAATACTCGAATCTATTTGGGGTTTGAATACTCTATGACAACCTAAACGGTATGAATGTATATATCTATGATGACTTATTCTGGTTGAATACTTACTTTCTCCAGATAGAGATGTTTGTATTTCATTGTTTTTTTTAAGTTAAATTGTTCATTGTGTTTGTTTCTGAATAGATATTTACAAATATCTTTTCTGGTATTGTCCTCTTTCTAAAGCTTTCTTGCATTCATAGTTAAAACAAGCATGATTGTTTTTATCTTATGCTTCTGTGTGCTTCCAAAACCATAACAATATCAACTATTATACAGTTCGGTTATTTCCAAAGGTTCTACTTTCCATTATTTGTGAGGAAATGATAGTCGGAAGGCAGAGTGGAAGCGCACTCGCCTTTTACCAAAGTGGTAAGGGTTCGATTCCCCGATCGAACGTGAAAAGGTATGGGGTCACCTGCCTGAGCACGCGAGATTCGCCATGTTTCCGTCCACAGTGTGACACGAGCGTGATCAATATAGATGTATATAGCTGTTTGCTGGTTTGCAATTGTTCAGTGTTGCCAATTTTTTTTTTCTAAATGATCAAATGGTGTTGAAAGGATATTTTGAAAATAGTATTCCTAGAGAAAATTATGGACTGTTTTATAATATCTAGGGAAAGTAACGCTTATTGCTTCAAACATTTGCTATAAACCGTGGGAATTTTAACCAATGCATTATTTAAATCATTTTCCCCCTTTTTACTTAATATTTAAGGAATTTGGTAATAGTAGTGTAAAGTTTCATTCGTCATTTTATGGTCATTTCGACAAAATGATAACGTCTTTTTATTCAAATTTACTAAATGCATTGGGATCGTCACGGTGTCTGCACGCAGCGATACCATCTGACTTCAGAGGACCCTTTCGTACTCCCCCTCACCCACCACCAATCCTTCCCACTGTAATCACCCACCCACGCCGTACCTTGTTGTTTATGATTATAAATAGATTTATGAATGAATTAAAAGATCCCGAGAGGAATATATTGTCCCTGGCATTACCCTTAAACAGAAATGCTGTCATTTTAATCTGATCAAGTACCAAGTATAGACCGGCGGGGTTTACCTTGAATATCATTCACACCATTTTGAATGTCCCAGTAAGAAAAGCTTTGATCCCCTTCTCTATTTCAATGTGTCGACAAACTGTCCTTAGACAAAGACCGTCGATCGATTTCAAAAGGCTGCACTCCAACAGACAGTTGTTATCGTACAGGGATACACAGTGCATTAGTCCGAGGCACTCCTACACTAACTTAAGGGACTGTTCTGTCAGCTGTGTTTACTTTCTTGACACCAGAGCTAATACATAGGATTTAAAGTCTCTCTCTTATATTTCCTCTTGTTTCAACTAAATAAATCCCACTGAAATGTACGTGATTTATAGTATAGTGTTATAGTCTATTTCGGATAAGTTTACCCGTGTTCTACATGTGTTTCAACGTGCGGTACCTGTAGTAGCTGGTGGTAACATATAAAAAGGTTGGAACTCGATGTTCTCACAACTTTATAGTTCCAAGGTTATAATCTATTTCAGATAAGCTCACCTGCATTTCACATGTGTTTAACGGTGCTGTACCTGTAGTAGCTTATGATAACATATAAAGAGGTTGTAACTCGATTTCCTCACATCTTTATGGTTCCAAAGTTATAGTCCATTTCATCAAACCGAAACCAAAGGTGGTAGTGTGACATAGTGGTAACATCTAGGTGACCGCGGTTTGATTCCTAGATTGGACGTTAAAAGGTATGGGATCACCTGCCCGACAACGTGGGCTTTCTCCGGACACTCCGGTTTCCTCCCACAGTAAGACCCCGCGCGTGCTTCCATCCAGAGCAACAAGCGTGATTAATATCAGTTGATATGACTTGTTTTCCATTCGTGGCAAAATTAAGTTTACAAATCTATTTCACATATTTTTCCTGTGTTTAAACGGTGCTCAATCGTGCAGTTATGAGTCCATATGGTTATTTATCGATTTCAGATACATTCACCTGCATTTTACATGTACTATACCTGTGATGTATGACATTTAATAACAAAAAAATAAGATATTTTATATTTATATTTTATAAAATTCTGAAAGATCAAGTAAAAACATTTTTGATGACTATCAATTTCAGATAACCTGTTTTCTAAAATTACAAGTACTGTTGAAAGCATATGAAAATTGATACGAAGTCAATGATGATTTGGATAGACCCATAACAAGCGGAATACGCAAACAGACAAACAAACAAACAAACCCAAAGCCGCCGTGTGCTGTTTTGTTTTCGGGATATCATGCTCCTTAGTTACACCCTCTCCGTACAATCACATGCTCATATTTGTATCTCTGTTTGTTTGATAATCGTCTTATTTTGAACCGGATTGTGACAAAATTTGTAGTAGGAATGGTCAAAAGTCAATCGTCAATGTCAAAACAGAGGCAAATTCTGACAAATAGGGTGGATTACAGACCTATGACGGGTACTGTACCGGGAATAGGATAGGTAGGGCATCGTGATATATGGTTTTGTTTTGTTTGGTTTATTTTGTTTAACGCCTTATTAACAGCCAGGGTCATTTAAGGACGTGCCATGTTTTGGAGGCGAAGGAAAGCCGGAGTACCCGGAGAAAAACCACCGGCCTACGGCCAGTACCTGGCAACTGCCCCGCGTAGGTTTCAAACTCGAAAGCCAGAGGTGGAGGGCAAGTGATAAAGTGTCGGGACTCTTGTGAATTGGCTCCTCATGATAGATGACCTGTCTTGATATCGCTATACAGATACAGAGTGATTGTTTCATTTCGCGTGGCTAACAGTTCACGCGCGATAATATTAGCATGACATGGCTTGAAGATACTTTTGTTTTGTAGTGTTTAACTTCCCGTCAACAACTATGGTCGTTTAAATCTTATGTGTGTTGTGACTGTGTGCGTATTTTGACAGGCTGTGGTGTGTTCGTGTTATTTTCCTTGTAATAGAGCAGAAATAATACCGACTTTATAGTGCTAGCTCACTGAAGTATACTGCTGAAGAAATTCAGCAGGACTACCCACCCGGTCACATTATACTGACAACAAGTCTGACTACTCCCAAAGCGGGAGTGTCTCGGCCAGAAGACAGAACTTAACATCTTCATCAGATTGTCGAACATAACGCCGTCTTTTCAATTCTTGTTGTAAACACACACATTAGAGATATATCATATGTCTATATTTCATGCAAATTATAATTCAAGCTTTTAATATAAACATTCGATATTTGTTTTCGCGTTATCTTTAATATAACGAAATTATTTGTCCTGGAAAATTTACCAACTGTTCTTTACTTTTAACTCAGCATTTGTGTATGAACAGAAGATATCAGGGAGATAGAATGAAAGACGAACTGACAAATAAACAAACTGACAAACAGACAAAAATAGATGTGTAAACAGACGGACAGACTGACAGACAGAGAGAGAAACAGACAGACAAGCGATTGTATAAACATACATCGGCCCATAGATAATTACTCCTGCTAACTCGTCTGTAATATACCCACAAGCAAAATAATCACCTAAGAATCAAATATTACAGAAATAACTTAATATCTCCAAACGTTGGCTAACTCCGCAAAGATATCTAAATGACTAAGAACAGATGAAACAGAGCATCTGCCGTTTATTTACAAAGCCTCCCATGGTGTTATATAAGACTGCTCGGCCTGGGTAGTTTAATATTGAAATATATACCACCTGTTTTATTATCATTTAAGGCAGCTTCGATGATGTCCTTTGTGAAAAACCGCCACCCATGAGCTATTAGTCAGAACTTAAAATGCTTTTGACACAAATACATTATGTTAATGTGTTTAGTTGGTAGGATTTGTATATTTATTTCACTATTTTCTCGTGTATTTGATTCGCGAAAAATAAAAAAAAATACTTATGATTATTTTAAAACTTTTTCGTAATTTCGCAAAATTTATGCATTCACTTTCAATTTTTTGTGATTCCGAGAAAATTTGAAATACATTGAAGAAGCATGTATTTATTGTTTACTAATGATTGATATATATTGTCTTCATTATTATTGTAGATTTCCTCTCATGATGAAGAGCGAGTGATATACAATACTCTATACAGAAATGAGTGTTTATCCTTATAGATTGAGGCTATTACCTCAGTTCTCACTTTGAGAACGGACCATTATTTAGATTTGACATATATTTACAAGGTGGACATCTTTGATGCAGCAGAAGCCGCTTACCATTCCGGAACGCCGTGTACCTTTTAACAGATCTGTATATTTTTTTTGAATCCTTTATTTACTCATATTGTGTCCTCGTTTAATCGATTATCACAAGTTAGGGTTGTATAAATACGTTTGTATTATACACAGCAGTATCAACTACTGTAAATCACTTATATTTTGCGTGGGAATTATTTTCGCGTTAATATGGGATGAGAGTCAATCGAGAATTCAAATCCTTTTTAGATGGCGACCAAGCTAGACATTACCGATATGGAAGTCTTTCAGACTCTAAAAATTCATCATTCGCGACTTAAATGTCACTTCTAGATCAGCGTTCACGAAACAATGTATTCGCGAAGATGTGTGAAGAGGTAAGTCCGCGAGATAAAGTATTCGCGAAATTTAAGTGATTTACAGTAATCAACTTTATATGTTCATACTCGTCAATTCTCTTACCAAATAGCCATGCCATTCATTCAGGACGACCAACCCCTTATGTATGCAAAAATACTTGTACTTAAATACCAATAAATTAAAATTTAAACTGTCACTTGACGTAATATATAATATCAAAGCTTGTCAAAATTGCATCCTGCTTAAAAAGACGCCACAAGGTCACCTTAA
Source organism: Pecten maximus (assembly GCF_902652985.1). Taxonomy (NCBI): domain Eukaryota; kingdom Metazoa; phylum Mollusca; class Bivalvia; order Pectinida; family Pectinidae; genus Pecten; species Pecten maximus. The sequence continues at coordinate 36,349,089 of NC_047020.1, forward strand.
TCTTCAATTGAATATGCAGTAAATTTTACAGTGACTGCACAATTGTTTTAATAAACTAGACACACAGACGTGTAGACATATCCCAGGTTGACACACATTTCCACTACGCAGTTACAGATAAGTAATGTAAACTTAAATTATTAATAGACGAGGTGCGTCATTATAGAACAATGCTCACTTAAAGATAAAGAAGAATGTCACCGTTGTGCGTCGTTATACTGTTTTTAAAACCTAAAAATTATATGTTTTGTGATGATTTTTCTTTTTCTTTTATTATTGTGTATAAAAAGGACAAGACAATACCAACGTGTGGATGAAATTGTATTTTTAAATCATAAACAAACCTAAAAATTATATGTTTTGTGATGATTTTTCTTTTTCTTTTATTATTGTGTAAAAAAAAAGACATGACAATACCAACGTGTGGATGACATTGTATTTTAAATCATAAACCAACCTAAAAGTGATATTTTTTGTGATGATTTTTCTTTTTCTTTTATTATTGTGTATAAAAAGGACATGACAATACCAACGTGTGGATGAAATTGTATTTTTAACTCATGAACAAAAGCCAAAAACTTGACATGTATAGCTTTATACGGAGACCCTTGTAATAAAGCACATAGAAAATTGGACCAGGTGTTCGAGATGGGTAAACGTCTTCTGCTTTATAGGCGAGACAGGCCATTTAAATTATGGTAAAATGCAGACAATGTCAAGTTCCCAAAATAAAACCTGGGGTAGTGAAAACGGAAACATCGGTCAAGGGACAACTTCCCTGTATATCAACGAGCTTTGGACACGGACACGTATTACTTCACAAGTAAATTTAAAACTTATCAATGCGATCATAATGGCGACCATCCATTCCCAATGCTTGTCATCAACCTGTCTTCAGTTTTATTTTATGTCTTAAAAAGTAGTAAACAATCACCTCCTATTTTCCCTCTTGAAGAAGATATATTTGATTTTATATTGAGGGCTTGAACCGTATATATAACCTTTAAAACGCAGCAGGCTTAATTTTTTTTACTTATTTTTTATGGTCTTAAGACATTTTACAAACTATCTGTAGAATGGTTACTGATATCAAGAATATGGTATCATCTGAATGATGGCTCAAGATATTTTCCTTGGCACCGTTTTCGAAATCGGATTCCCTTCTTCCCTGTAGACCAGATATGTTCTCTATGTACCATGATATTTAGTTAATAGACTTTCACATAGAATCGGGCAAACCCACGTGTAGTAGACGAGACACCTGGTATATATGCTGGCGAAATTGTTCCGTATGTTATATAAAACAGAAAGTCTTTTATTGAACATTAATACATTTTTCGTTCTTCTTGCACATAACACTGGTTATTCGTCGCAATAAGTGGAATGTATATTAGCTATATCATAACTGTATTAAATGATATGCTGGCATCTCTTTCAAACAGCTGTCGATGTCCTCGAGTCCACCACTGGGTGTCTCAAATTTGGCTCTAAAGAAATACTTGTCTATATTATATCATTCCTTGAAAAACAAATATCGGTGTGTCCAATCTGCAGTGAACAAATGCTTGTCTATATTATATAATTCCATGAAAAAACAAATATCGGTGTGTCCAAACTGCAATGAAGAAATTCTTGTCTACATTATATCATTCCATGACAAATGTATATCGATGTGTCCAATATGAGCTGAAGAAATGCCTGTCTATATTACAAGCATGGTACATGTATCACAATAGAGTTCTGGTTGGCATCAGCAACGAGTCCTAGAACGCAGAAACATCTGTATGATGCTGTACAATTAATTTTGTCTCTGGTGTGTGTAACCCTTAATTTGTATTGAAAGTTGCTTATTTGTTGTGTATTTAGTACAACCATTTGAGATTGCAGATGTTAGTGGACTTTAGTCCCCGATGTTTCGTAACACGTATGCCATGTTCAAATTAATCATCACTAGTTGGCGAAGGGATATAGGGATCGGCCCGTACTATGTAGTACAAATGTACGTACCAAATGACATTAATATTATTCTTGTTCTATCGACTTATCCAATTGTCATGACATTTCAAACACTTACTCACAACCACCATCTTTACACGAGTTCGCGTGGCAACTCCAGTGAGTCAAAAATTGGGTTACTGATACTATAAATATAGTCCGACGTCATCGTTTTACCGACTTCATTAATGATCCGATTTCCATGAAACTTCATGCATTTACTCACAACTATCATTTTAAGACGAGTTCGCCTTTCTTCAAGCTGGGAGCAAATCATGTCACTGTTACTATAAATACATTATCAATGAAATAAAGATTACATATAAAAGTGTTTTCCTGGGCGATATTGGGATTATATACATTTTACCATCTTTTGTTACGTAGTGGTCAAAGTTTAATAGCGAAGGTTTTTGTATTGCTAGAAATGCTGAATGAGATGTTTATTTAATCAGATGAATGTTGCACCTCCTGAACTATATCTAAATGGAGGCATTTATTTTGACCTATTTAAGCCTCCTAGGTATCGTCACTTTAGGACTTTCAGCAACACAGAGGAATCCTAAAAGGTCAAAACAGCTGTATGGTGTTCCTAATACATTGTATCACCGACGAGTATTAGGAGGACGAAACAACTGTATGGTGTCCTTAACATCACTGACGAGTCCTACAAGGACGAAACAACTGTATGGTGTCCTTAACAACACTGACGAGTCCTAAAAGGACGAAACAACTGTATGGTGTCCTTAACATCACTGACGAGTCCTACAAGGACGAAAAAGCTGTATGGTGTCATTAACACCACTGACGAGTCCTTAAAGGACGAAACAGCTGTATGATGTCCCTAACATCCCTGACGACTATTAGAAGGACGAAACAACTGTATGGTGTCCTTAACATCACTGACGAGTCCTAAAAGGACGAAACAACTGTATGGTGTCCTTAACATCACTGACAATTTCCTAAAAGGACGAAAAAGCTGTATGGTGTCCTTAACACCACTGACGAGTCCTAAAAGGACGAAACAGCTGTATGATGTCCCTAACATCCCTGACGAGTTATAATAGGACAGAACAGCTGTATGATGTCCCTAACATCACTGACGAGTCCTAAAAGCTAGATGATGCTGTTTAATTCATTTTGATGAGATCTTATATGTAATATACGCTGAAGAGGTGTCACAGTAGGTATCATAACCTGCCATATTGCATTTAGCTTTCAATTTGTATTGCAATATATTTGATATCGTTTGTATCTTTTTTAAAATCCTAAAGTAAAGTGTGTATATGCGTTGAAGTGTCACAGTATTTATCATAACCTGCCATCAAACGCTTAGTCTCAGTTACGCGAATATAATACCTCTAAATTGAGATTTCGGTGCCTCAACTCTACGCTGCGGAAATAGTACAGGTTATTAAATACCACAACCTCAAAAAATGAAATGTAAAGTCTTTCCAAGCTACACTCGAGAGCTAATATAGACTGCTATATACCATGTCAAACAGTTTAAAAAAAATTATAGATCACATTTTCTGTTTTGGTTTAAGAATTGTTCGTGATTGTTTCAGAGCGAGTTTGCAGACACACTCATACGTAGGCTTGAACTTAAAAAAGACGCTGCCGTTTTGTGTGCAAGTTGTTGAAATTTTAAGCTTTAAGAAATTGATTTATTACTATTATTATTTCTTTTTTATGTCCCGTCGTTAGGTTTAATCACTCTCTTATTCTGGTTTGCCTTTCCAAGCTAATTATAAGTTATGGTCTTTTGTGTTTAAGTGTATTACTTTTACTTTTTTCATGTTAGTTAAACACATATCGATATCTTAATAACAACGAGTTTAGCTTCCTTTATTACGGTCTTTCGGTCGACAAAAAAAGATAGAAAATGAGAGGAAGGGTTATAGTATGGAGTGACAGGTGAGAAAGGGAGGTCGAGAGGAGATAGGGGCCGTCTGTTTTATCTTACCTGAATGTATTTATAATTTTGAAGACGACTTCTTATGCAAATGGTTGCCCTACCTTAACACTGATTAGACACGTCATGCCAAGATGTCCTTGTCGAGGCCATGGAGTACAGGGGTGAAGGTCCCCATAGTCTATGGAATTTGATTTGTTTATATAATGTGTAAGTCCCTCAAAACGTCCTTATAATATAGTATTAAATTATTGCCTAACTGTTACATTTTGGGCCGGCGTTAGCATGCCTCCTCTTTACCGAAAAACCGCAGAGGATTCTTTACTTATCACTTACAGGGATATTGATGATTTTAGTTATACTATACATGTTTACATCATTAGTTATAAATCTAACGCACACACTGGTAATACTTAAATATATTGAATACTTACTTGTCAAACATATGGTGCATGTCACTTGATGTTCTTGAGTCGAGAAGAGATGCTATAATATTTGATATAACTTTAAGAAGCTATGTGGAGGGCTAAAAATAAAACTGTGTTCAAAGAAAGTGTCCATCATAATCTTATTTATGAAACCCTAAATATAATTATGTAAGTGAAAAACATTAAAAGAAATGGAGTTGTGCTATCCACAACTATTTTTAACTGCAGCTTATTCACATATTTTGAAAACAGATAATATGACGATAGCTGAGGCAGATGTTTTTGTGTATATTACCGCATTCCTACTGTATAAACAAGTTACCACTCAATGATTTCGAAACCTGTGAACATGTGAACGGAATATTTCATGATTGTATAATGCAAAATGCCATACTATAGTTAACTTAATATTCGCGGACTTTTTTTTTTTTTTTTTGCGACAATGTTTCAAATTTATAGAAAACAAATATATCACCATCTACACAAAAATATAATTATTAATCTAATAATTCATCTAAACAAATCGGTGATCGCTGTTTTATTATCCTAGTATAAGTTGAATAAGGCAACTAATCCTGGGATACGCGTTAGCAGACAGTAGATCAAATCTTCACGATATTTAAAAAAAAAACCGGAACCGGAAATGAATATGTAACAAAAAGAATAAACGTTCCTAAACCATGTCTGTTTGTTATCTTTACTTATTATGTCATATGAAGAAGCAAGTGACATCACAGAACGATCTAGGACAGACTAAACGTGGCTTTTGTAACAGCTCTATCAGAATACTTTTAAACGTGGTTATTTACGCGGAGGGTTAATTTCGCGATTTCGATATGTAAACTATACGCGTTTGGGTAATTTTCGCGATCGATCCACCTTTGTTTGTAGTTCGAGGTAATGCAAATTGATATCAAAATGATACGCGTGGGGGGAATTTTCGCAATCAAAAGGACTCCGTGTAATTAGCGTAAATTTCTCCCTCGCGTAAATTTCCACGTTTGCAGTACCATATACAGAAATCTTTGTCTTTGAATGTTTGTCTTCGGGTAATAGTTTATTTTCTGAGATTATTTATTTCAATGAAGATAGCAGTACAGGCTCTGTGATTGTGATCAAACGGGTGATTACAATATGGACCGATAGTTTCGGTTTTGGTTTTATCTCAAATTTTGTCATTTAAAATAATGATTTTCTTTTCAAATTTGTAGACAGAGCAAAAAGTCCTTAGAGACATTATATAGGAATTAATTAGTTATATTATCATGAATTTGTGTAATAAGCAATTGCTATTTTGTACGTTTAGGATCCAAAAAAGTTCAATTGGTCAAAAGTTCAACTTACTCTAAATGCGATAATGCCGAGAGAGTAAACCACTCAAACATGTCCATAGCAGACTGTTACTACAGAGGAGTAAAATTGAAACAATGACTTAATTAAAACTTTTCTAACTTCACTTATTCCAGTTTTTCAACACTGGCCTTTAGAATCACCGACACGTCCTAAAGGACAAAACACTTTCACAATTCAATTATTTTGTCATCGTCCTGCAAATATTGTATCGTCTTTACATCTTCAAGGATATTATTCACATTTGGCTTGGTTTTCAGTGGTGTAGTGGTCATACAAGACTGTAGGTAAATATGAAAACGCTTACGCGGCAAATATATTTTGTCTTAAATTTCAAATCTACGAATGTACATGAAATATCGTAAGTTAACGAATGAATCACCAATAAATATGAAACTTTCGTATCTTATCTCTCTTCCTCAATAGCCCCTGTATACATTAAGTCTGATGTACAGGCGGGCTAGATGTAAATGCTGTCCGATTTGAAGGAATGTTGGTGAGAGACGGGAGAAACTAATATGAAGTGACGGAACACGTAGTACAGATATTATTCATGTGTTACAGATAAGTTATCCTGGCAGAGTGTAACAAACATATCAGATTGTACAAGGGACTTTGACTGGAAAAACCCTGTAATTGGGCAAGCGATTTATAACATATTAATTTACAAGGGCAGTGCGTGCCTTTATGATTAGTACGCTGAGCTGAAACACACGGGTAATATATATGCTATCATAAGTATACTTTCGCGCTATTGTATGTATCATCGTTCATTTAACCCATATATTGTAAGTAAAGCTCTTTTGGTGATATATGCATTTTCCTATTAGTTTGCAAAATTACACCAATTTTCATTTCAAGTTAAGCTCTTTTACGAGATATGCATTTTCCCACCAGTTTGCAAAATTACACCAATTTTCATTCCAAGTTAAGCTCTTTTGACGAGATATGCATTTTCTCACTAGTTTGCAAAATTACAACATTTCCATTCCAAGTTAAGCTCTTTTGACGAGATATGCATTTTCCCATTAGTTTGCAAAATTACACCATTTTCATTCCAAGTAAGCTCTTTTGACGAGATATGCATTTTCGCAATAGATGTACAAGACTACAAGTCTTCATTCCAAATATCTTACACATGTTTGGTTTTGATATCAAACATCAGTTCAATATTTCTGTTGTAAAGTGAAGAGCGCGAAACAAGTGAGTTTATTAGTGTATTTTTCGTATCCAGTTAGGGGTTGTTTTTTGTTTGAAAGCTGGCTTTATCGTCACATGAAGAGTCAGGGACATTTTGAGGTGGGGATCTCCTTGTAGTAATTGGTGACTATCTCACTGAACAACATACGGGAGGGCCGTCGCATGCTATCGAGAGTAAGTACGGTAAAGTGTCCTGGCCATGGTCACAATCACGACACTACAGACCTACCTGTTTCTCAGCTTCCTGAAAAGCACAGACCGTCAAAACCAGAGATGTAAGAGTAATTGAAGGAAGAGAAGAAAAAGGTGATATGGTATCGTAATATCCAACAAAAGTCGCCTTTCACGAACACCTACGTAATTTTGTCTTCGCCATAAATGTCCTGACCAAGCCTAACTAGATGGCTGTATCCGTATGTAATTTAAATGGAAAAACACCAATGTGGTGGTCATTATTGCAGGATAGAAAAGATAAAAATGATATTTATATACGGATATACTATGTACTTGTAAGCATAATGATCTCAATGTAACCATATCTGGACCCTTGCAGTGTTGGAAGTATTCCTCAAATCAGTTAAACAAGAAACCAATACATCATAACAGTGTTTCAGTATTTATTTGAGGCTAATGTTTTCCTTCTTCCTTACACGGGGGCTGTGATAGCTCAGTCGGTTATAGCGATGGCAAATAAATCACGGGTGAGGATCGGAGGTGCGCTGTTCAACACTCCTACCTTTGTCGATTTTTGTTTCTCGGGAAGCTTAGAAACGGACCGGTCTGTGTTGTTGTGTTTGTGTCCTTGACCTTTATCGTCCTGGATGGCATGCGACGGGCCTCCCGTATGTTGTTCATTGAAGTAGACATCACCTACTGCATTGAGACCCCGCCTCAAAAGTTGTTACACTCAATGTTTACGGGGCGATAAACCCAGCAATCAACCAAACTCTTCCATATACTTCGCTTCATTTGAGTCCAATCAAACACCTCTAGTTAGCTATATTGCCATAAATTGGAGACCGGGTAATTGTTTCTCTCAAGTACTCCTAAGTGTAAATATGGTATCTCGCTTTTTTAACACTTCAGTAAGCTCCTGTATTAACATAACAGCAGTGTATATCGCTCTCACGTTACTACAATTTTTTGTTAACAGAACCGCATACAAATACCCACTTTTTGATATGTTGGATGTGCAAAATATGAACTTAAAGTAGTGTATCTCCCCCCCCCCCCCCCTCTCTCCTTCTCTCTTTCTCTCATTTCAATGGATTTCATATCAATGTTGATGACTTTACTGATGTCTGAGTTTTAACAGTTACACCACTTTAAGGTAATATGTGTTTTATACTTGTTATCGAGTTTTTATCTAGAAATGAAATGTAACTGTTTAAAAGATCTGTAACATAATTACCACGAAAGCTGATAACCTCTAGATTTAACAGCCAGCGATAAAAGGGATAGCCCACACTATTATATACCGCCCTGCAATTGAAATCCTAGACAGAGGTTTTGTCGAATTCGTGTTTCTATCATAGCAGAAGCATCCAGTGTAAAACATTTAACGATTCTTGTTATCAGAAAAAACACCAACATTAAAAATAACGAATAACCAAACATAATTGCTAGCGATATCTTGAAGACCCACTGTATGGCGTTTATCTGAAGTATGTGTGTTATTCCAACTTGTGTTTATATTGCCATAAAACTAAAGTTGCTATGTATTATTAACATTTAAGCGAGTATGAAACAGACTTGATACAAGACAAACTTTCTTAAATCTCAACTGAGATTTAGTCTTGGGGTTTGATGGAAACGTCATGTTTTAGTTTAGTTTCATAGTTACGTCATATCCGGGAAAGTTTGTACTTTGTAGATCACCAACAGTCAACATAGATAACACTTCCGGTCATGAAAGTAATTGTTAACTTTCGTTATTATGGATGGAAAAAATCATGGTAAACCGGCCTTTTTACATTCTTTCAATTGTGGAGCATTATTAAATTAAATGTTTAAATGAAGTGTTATCACACGTCTGATTTTGTGTATTGTTTTAATGATACAGTAAGGTAGCATACAACCTTAAGATAAAATAAAGTGTGTACCATATGCTTTTTATACAAAGTGAGAACATACGGTTTTAAGTGTCTGTACTTATACTCCAGTGATACTTGTAAACAGTGTGAAGTGATTTCCTTATTAATTAGTATGTAAAATGAATTATATACAGATCATGGCTGACCCTTTCAGTCTTAATGGGAAACAAATATTTTGTAATGAGAGAAATCCCACGTCGCCTTGGTGCGAATAGAGTAAACAGTTGATATCCTATATAAGTTGCGGTTACATTGGGATAGGAATGATTAAATACGTTGCAGCCCAACCTATTTCGTCCCAGTTTGCTTTGACCCTAATTAATGAAATTTCCGTGATCGAATATGTTGTTGGTTAAGCCTTTATGAAACAACCACTGCGTAATTGATGCAAGGCAGTGGATCAACAATTTTTTTCTAATGCATAAGGCTGAAATTATTTTTCCTTTCAAGTTTCTGTTTTCTTCTTTAAATTAACATATAAAAATTTATAGGTTGCAGACTCTTTGAGTGAGTCCATTTTCCCCCTTTATTTCCTTTATAAAAGTATCGACACTAGAATTATAAATATCGGTAGTGGAATACAAAAAAAGAAAGTCCTCAGGTTGAATCCCGGTAACGGAGCCGTCTTGTGCTTCTATTGCCCTTGTTCTCATTTAAAAAACATCATATTTCCCTGATATGAATAAGATTAATCCCCGATACACCAGAAGATGATTACCCTTCCGGCAAACATGGTCTTACTCTTCTCCCTCTTTTTTTAGGTCATCTGACCCGAAGGATCAGTATGACCTATATCCATAAATGCTTCTTCGTTGGCCGTGCGCCGTCCGTAAACTTTTCAAATTTCAAACTTCTTCTCAAATTCTACCGGTTGGATTCAGCTCCTCAAACTTTTACTTTTTTTTATCCCGAGAAAGTCCTGTTCAAGTGTTGTGATTTTTTCCAGGGCGGCCAACTTGAAAATCACATTTTAAACGTCTTCTCTAGTTCCAATAGTGCCATTTAGCTGAAATCGGTAAGGAAGCTAAGGAAGAAAAGCTAACGGCCTCGTAAACACCTTTGACATTGAAGCCATGGCGGTCATTTTGCAACATGATTGCGCAATCAAGGTTTTCCAGCCATGGCAGCAATCTTGAAAAACGTATTTCAAACTTCTCCAGTTCCACCAGTGGGATTCAGCTTGAACTTGCATGAAATGATCCTGAGATGTTCCTGACAAAGTGTTATTTGTTGGGTTGGTCAGAAATCCAAGATAGCGGCAATAATCAACAGTGCCACTATACTTGCTACTTAGTATGTATACTACAATAGTACACGTATTTAGAGTCAGATGATCGTGAAGGCCCATGGGCCTCTTGTTTTCAATGGTGCCTTGGCGTCTGTTGCTGTCGTTTAATTTATTTCAAGGTTTCATCGACACGACAGTACTTCGTTATTCATAATTACCAAATAGATAAATAATTTGATAAACCAAAACATTTCCATTATAAAACAAGAAAAGGTTAAATATGAAAATATTGTATAATAGAGATAGTTCCTAATGATAGTGTTGTTGACCTACAAGTCTAATTGTAAAGATGATACATAGAGAGTTCGACACAACACGATATGATGAATAAATGTTAATTCATTTTGATATGTACGCTTCTTAATAATCCAGCCCGGTTGGCTTTTACGCTAACGAGCGACATCTGGTTTCTTTGTGGGACTACTATTAGTACGAGAGTGATTGTGGGGCCCGTACCTCTATTTGATTATTTCAATTCTTAATAATATTTTCTAATTAGGATAATGAATTCAGCTAATGGCTAATTACTCCGCACATAATTACTATCTATCCTCTGACGTGACTAGTTAACGAAGAGGCGTTGTGTGGATTTATGGGTACAGAAGGAGTAATTATCTCGAGATATATACTTAAGTTGTTTGGTTCCTCGTAGACTAAATAGTATATTACTTATTACACGATGTTAGATAAAGTTCCGACCTTCTTTATCCATAAGTGGTTGTTTATTGTATTCTAAGCATAGTTAGGATCGTCGACATTTAAGTTTCACAATTTCAAACTGATTTCAAGGAAACCATCTTTAAAAAAAAAAGAGGAAGTTTCCGTCATATAATGATAATGAACGTAAAAACTTTTTTTTTTTTTTTTTTTTTTGCAATAATGCTCAAATATACCAGATGGCAAGATATCATTTCGTTGAGTTGCATTAAGCCAACCAATCTTTGAAAGGTTTAGTCTTAAAAATTATGTTGGCTAAAAGGCACTAGTCATGTTACTTTTATACCTGAAAGTGAATACTATTCCTGCATTTGTACATTGATAGAGTAACTCACATATAATAAGTAGTGATTGTCTGTCGTCATTGTTAACGGTCTGACAGGGACAGTCTGGCGTGTACAGACAAATATCTTAATGAACGTTCGCGTACCTAATCAGGGTTAAAAGATGCACTGAGAGGGCTCATTAATGTCCTATGTTTAACGAAACAATTGTCTCATTAGTCTGTATTGTTTCCGTTGACTCCTAATTAATGATGATTGTTATTGCTGATGAAAATGTTTATCGGGACGTCACTTTGTCCTCCAATGCCTGACACAGCCGTTTGAGATCTCCCAGGTAGCTTTATCACAATTATTAATTGAACAAATCTTGCTATCCTACAAAACTAAATCATTCTTGCCATCATTTCAATTATTTGTTTTATTTCTGAGGGCATTCTAAGCGATTTCAGTAATTTGATTGCCATTTTAAAACAAACTCATTATCCCTAGTCATCCACTAACTATTCGTTTATCATATATAAATACAGATTCATTGCGCCTCCACGGTATCTAAATCCAAATTTGTTTTAACAGGAGCTTATATCTTTTACATAATAGAGCTTATTATGAGTCTTTTGTACAATCCTTTGAGATTGCAGGTGGTCATAGACACTACTGGAAGATTGTTTGCGCGATTTACAGTAACCCGCATGCAACAGTTTATCTCGTCTCGTTTGGATTACGGTACAGACAAAGCTCTTGTCTGTCGTTCATACGGCCCTTTCAAACGTTTTGGATACTTTCTGGGTTTACAAATATCTGACATCATTCACTACATCAATTTAAGGATAAAATGACTGGGACGTACACTGATATAACACCACAAAAATCGCTATCTAAATTTCATTTGCCAAAGATTGATTTGCATGTGCTTTGTAGAATACTTGATGCTATTTGATACCCTAAGTTTCTGAATTCAAGTTTATTTCATATGATCATATTAACAACGTGGTTAAAAATTACATAGTTTTATGTTACAGTGCTTTTTAAACAGTGTATTCACAATGATAAAGCTATAATTCTTTTTAAAAAATACAACGACTTTTGTCAATTCTTTGACATTCTCACGGTCATATGAAACGTGACAACCGGTTATAAAATGCGTACTTATTTAATCCTCAAATTCTTTCTTTTTTTTCTTTAATTCCTAGAAAGATGGAACGTCTGTGCAACCCAATTGCGTCAACATAAATAAATGCACATTTGAACATGACTGCTAACAGTAAAACGTGACGAACTAATTTGACACAAGTTGTAAGGAAATTATTTCAATTGACAGATAAGGACACAGGAAAGGTTTTTGTTTTCATGATGTAATATATTTTCTAGGTAATTGATATATCCTATTTAAAATATTTCGAGAAATTAAGATGGGAGTCTTTGAATTGTCCCATCCCAATGATGAATAAAATGCTGTGTGAGAAATTATACGTGTTTGGTTAATTTAGACACAAACTCACCTTTTTAACATTAAATTCCAATGAATTTCTATTAAATAAGAAACATTTTGATGGATAAAACAAATAAATAAACTGAAACGCAAAAATAAATAAATAAAAAAGTTCTTGCGAAACACATATTTGTTTTTTAATAAATAAACAAAATTTTATGTGAAACAAACAACAACGTCAGAACATGTACAAACACAAACCCGGATATGAATGCACAAGGACGTTTTGTTATCAGTTCCCAACCTGTTTACTGATCATACTATATTGCGTAATTAGGTTTCTCCTGCCTCTGTTCCTGTTTATCATTTCCAAGGCCACAAGTTAAAAAGAGATGTCGGTTAGATAGAGAAGAATATGATCGTCTGACTGATCTGGCTAAAATCGCACTTTGATCTGAAGATTAGCACAATTTGATACCTCCTTCTTTAATTGATATGTTCTGAACTGATACCACTACGAATTCACAGGAATTTTAACATGCTATGCAGGTTACGTCAAACATCTAACTAAATGTCTGATAGACCACCTTTTAGTGCAAAAACACACTACAGCTAATCTTAAAATCGTCCCTTTTTCATTTGATTTGTATACAAATTGAATGAATCTCGTTTCACATGCAATATGTGTTCACTGAAGTTCCTCTATTAATCATTTATGTTACATCACAAGATAGAAAATATGTTTACGCTAAAACATTCCAAAAAATGATAAGAATTCTCTGCACTTTAGTGTGGTATACATAATATATCAAGCGTACTTGACAATGGGTCAATGTTTAATACCCTCAAGATACATCGGTTTATCTGTTATCGGGGTCGAGCCTTAACTGAAATGAGACAGAAAATATCTTACGTATGATTAGGGCTTTGATGTTGACCGACGGCCCACACTCAAGTAGATACCAAGAGAAATGTTGATAGAGATGTGATATGTCAATTAACTTCATGATTATGTATTTTGTTGTTGCTTTCAAGTATCATCTTTCATCAGTATGTATTTATGCGCATTGCAACACAGAGGACGCTGGTGAGTTTTACATTGAATAATATTATAATATTTCGATATTTACATACACTGTATGTTTTGTCTTTCTTTGTTTTATGCGCATTGAAAACATGAACATTTTAAAGGTAAAAAGAGAAAAATTATGTATTGAATTATCAAATTGATGTTTATAATTAATAGAACACTGATAGGATATTTTTCATTACTTTAAATATATGACACATAGAACAATAGGCAATTGTTTATCTATTTGATAAAATAACCATAACAATCAATACAGTTCAATCATATTTCTTTATCAAGGCATTGAGATAAATCCTTTGTACATATATCTATACAGATGTTGAATAATTCTTACTTTATAATTTGTATTATTCTTGGGGGTTAAATTTCGCTGTTTTTGAATTAGCACGAAAATATATGCCCAGCGAATACAGTGTTCGAAAGCAAAGGTGGTCCGATGGCCAGAGGCTATAGAAAACCTGGTCAGTCTATGTAAAATTTCCATGTGTTGTCCCCAGTGGCTATGGAAAGTTTGAGTCCTGACATACATTACAATTCATGTAAACAACATTCCAATATTTTCTGACAAATTATCATATGAAATCAGAGCTTACAATATAGTTTTTTTACCCATAACAGCGTGTTATTACTGGATGATGCAAGCGTTTGCGTGACAGTTATGCTACTTTCAACAAATATGTTTACAAAATGGGTCTATTGGAAAATGACTTGGGCTATGGGATCTCAGTTTTCTGTAGAAATATTGTCTAAGGAATATTCATATATACTTTCATACACTGCCGAATAAGTGTTTACAGCAGAAAGTAATGTTTGAGGGCTAGATTGGACTGTGAATTATAACAACAATTCAGTACAGTACATGCCACGGGCAGTGTGTGTATTTCACAAATTAAATGGCCAATCCGAGAAAAAGAGAATATCATATTTAATACTTTATAAATGCGCTTCCGTGTACAGATAATACTGACGGGCTATCGTGATGTCACATTTATAACAATGGTCATTGTTTGGTATGTGTCATACTAAACCATACTGTCTTATTGGTTAATTTATCGTGAAGAGAACAAAATGTGTTATTTGTATGGCATGTGCCAGACATTTACAACCCTTGAGGAAATGACGTCACTATCACCTTAACAAAGGAATAATTTAATCTAGCTTAAAAGGCGAATTCTTCATTGCAAGCCAACTTTGAGTTCGATAAGAACATTCAACCTCAATCAAAACATGCAAAATATGTAGGGCGTTCAGATTGTCCAAGGACGTATGTTGCGAACGAAGATGTTCAAAATCGACAAACTTAAGCTTATCAGATGTTCACGTCATGTTAAGAAGCATGCCGAAATATTTGTGCCACATCATATAACGGTTGACGAGACACGGGTTCATTTTGATGAACCGTAGAGAACGCTAAATTATATCAGACGCGACATATCACATCAAAACGACCACAAACCAAAGGGAAATTTCTTTGCTTCCGTTTCTTCATGAATCAATTTTAATATAAGTTCTTATAAAAAAATATGCTGTATTCTGTCAATTCATCAAAAAACGGGGACTAACAGTACGCGCTTGTGTTAAGGCAACGCCTTAGCCGTAACGTTACTATTGCATCCAATTATTTTAAATCACAAAAAGTGCATTTATTTCCTCATGCATGTTATTATCCAGACCTAACTCCGTGTGTTTTTGCTTGTTGAATCATTTATCTGCTTAAGAGCAGGGCTCAGAAAAAAAGAAGTCTGCTTTGTATCAGTGTCGTGTGTGTAGTTCTCCACTAAACCTCTGTATCGGTACGTTACAGTCAATATGGACACTTTAAGAATACAGAAACTAGATAAAAGTATTAACAAATTGAAACAGTTAGAACAAACAATGAGCGACATTTGTTGGCAAACATCCCTGGTCCATTGTTTCAGTTATCAAACGTCCCTGGTCCATTGTTTCAGCTATCCAGTCTTACTGTAAGTCGAGCAACAACCTTTGAATTTGAAATGAAATATTTTGACACTGCGGATGTTTTTGCACATGATAAGGTTAGCCGATTCATATTTCATTGAAATTGATGTATGCATGCTTAAGCCAATTATGATCATTGCGTAACTGTTTAAACTCAATGCATACATGCAAAAGAAAAATAATGTATCACAAAAAGAAATGCTCCTGTTTGTAGAATGTTCTAACATCCAGCCTCGAAAAACAGATGGTATGCTGTTCATTTCGGTCCGTGATCCTTTCTGATACAATTCTTGTTAGTGGTATTTTAGAGATAGTTTCATGAATCTGTAATCTCTTATATCACATGTAAGTTCCACAAAGGATCTTGTTCTATTTTTTACATTTTTGGCGCAATAAGAAACCGCGGCGACCAACATGCAGCGATCTTGGATTATTTTTAATTTATGTTTTTTGTGGTATTTCTTAAAAAGTACTGAAAGGATACTTTACTAATTTGATATGTGGGTTCCTTATTGACACAACATTTTCTGGCAGCTCTGATACCACGATAGTCGACAAGAAGGCATTTTGGAATTTGGTTGGAATTTGGTATTGCTTTTCTCAGAAATCCTTAAATTACCTTGATGTCTACTTGTGCGTATTGCATTTGATGTTTAGTTAGACAAATGAGATGGCTAACAGGTTACTTTCATTGATTTTGCATTTGCAGGAAACAAGATGTCTGCCACTAGCCATCTTGGATTTTGACAACGAAGCAATACAATCGCCGTGTCGCAATTGTAGGTTTTTATCATTATTTCACCTGTTGGCTCCTCATACACTACGTAGTTCCAGGCTGTGCTTGTTTGATGTCTTGATTTGCAAGGCATATGCACAAAAACAGTTACAAAATCAACGTTGATCTCTTCAAAGAGAGTGATATTGGGAAAAAAGTAAACCAGAAAAGAACAGGCACATAGAGATAGCGAGGTCTGTATGTTCCTTTATACAGAACCGCCTGCTCTTTGATAGCCCCGCCAAGCATGTAATAACATGAGCGGAATGAGGCAATGGTTCTTTATCATTTGCGTTCTTCATCAGTGTCAACGCGTGTATTGAGTATCATTCCGTCTACTGTATAAACTACTTTAATCAATAAAATACAGTTTGGTATGTTTTCATTTTATCAAATACAAGAAGCACTAATTAACCAATAACCATATGATAAATACGTATATTGAATATTGCTAAAAACAGTAACAGTGACCTTGACCTTAACCACAAATACCTGAAATTCGAATTTGTACGAGATTCGGATACATTATCATTGTGTGTATTTCGATCTAAATCCGAAAGAAATAAATTCGTTAGAGCGCTGACAAACTTTGACATTACGTACGTACATGTACATACATACGTATACGTTTAACGGAGAGGAAACATGTTCACCGGTAGGGGACTGATAACTTGATAAGTAGGAAACAGCAAAAGTCATAGCAAAACGAATAATAGTGACCATAAGGATCCAGGTTATATCCTGCTCATCCTATCGCTGCAATATACGGATAGATTTTTCCAGGGTATATTTATCCTGTACACCGGTTGACCTAATACAGGGGAACCATGTACTTTCGCCATTATGCCAAGTGATTAAACATTTTAAGTTTATTTTGTAAGGACTGTGGGGTATATGTAAGGGACCCACTAGCTTGTTTGTTACTACTGTACATGGTGTTGGGGATATATACAATGTATGTGCATTCATGAATAAATAGTTCATTGTTTTCATTTCACTATCTGTTGTATTTTGTGGTGACGTAGATTTATAAAATCACACATGATGTCTACACCTTGATCTAATAGCTTAACTCTGTTATTTTGTGGTTTATTTTAATATAACATAGGTGTGGAATGTTTTGTCTGTGTGTCTGCTGTGTGACGTAAGAGGATGCCCCGGAAGTGGGAGACTAGTAATGATAACAGGAGCCGGATACATACACTTCCGGTTTTTATTTTCAGGAAGGTGTTTTAAGCTTACCACATTGTTAATTTAAAGTTTCACATGAATAAGAAGGAATGTAATATTGATGAAACATACAATTTTTGTTATTAATGTACCATGGCACTTTCTACAATCAAATGATTCGAGAGGGTTAATATCAAGTAAAAATAAATGATAGAAAGATGTTTTGTGTATTGGAAAGTAAACGTATACATGTGATGTTTTTTAATTCCATGACCACTTGCGAATTATACAAAAACAAAACAAAAAACAAAAAAACAACATGTCCAGATTTTAAAGTATGTAAAAGCATTATACTTCATGGAGATTTTTCTCGAAACATTCACTTGTCTTGAGAAATCGTTTTACTTGATACGGTATATACGGAAAGGATGACGAGAGTTTCCGGTGTATTTTGATACCAAACAAACGTCTTGCCATCACTCCCATCATTTTGAGAAGACGTCATGGTGCCAATCTGTTATCACTGAAACCCAAGATCCATATTATGATAGACAAACTCATTAAAAGCATAGTTAACACCGGTAAAAACCTCACGAACGCGGCGATAGTAAAGGAAAGCGAATTGTTAAACTCGATACTTAGATTCTGTAACCGCACGTAAACGGACATACACTTCATTCTGGTACTGCATGACGCCTTCTCGTGAATGGCTAAGCAGATCTTAACCGAAATCCAACTCAGGACAAATTCACTTTACACATTGATGTTTTTTTTCGTAACACACCAGAAAGAGCATGGCCTTGAAAAAGTTGGAAAGCTTATTAAGGATATCTTAAATATCTTTTTGTCCTATTATACATTTCCGTGTCTTTAATTTCATAAAATTGTAGAAAAAAAACAACATTTATCGTGTGAATATAAACTTATGCTGCGAGTGGTAACATTAAAAAAATAGGAAGAAGAACAAAAGGAATTTACGTGATGTGAATAAAGTTATCGGTATGACCTACTTCTGACTGTGACTTGTCATATTTTATCCATATATTTCATGCGTGGCAATGTAATCACACAGGCAAGCACACGTCTAGAAATAGTAAATACACATTAAAGGAAATTATAACAAACACCGAAGAAAAAAAATGTTACAGTGCGATAGTAGTGATTCTAAATTTTAATTCAAAGATGAGAACACTATCTCCTAATCTAGGTGATCTGGTTGCGCAGTGGTAACACACTCGGGTGACCGGTGTTCAAATCTCCGATCGGATGTTAATATGTACGAGTGTTATCTGCCCGATCACGTGGGTTTTTCTTTGGACTCTCCGTTTTCTCCAATATTAAGGCTCCTCGATTCTATCCGGGTCAACAGGAGTGATTAATATATGTCTATGTAATTTGTTTCGCAATTGTTATAAGATAAACAATATACTTTATCATCAGTATCCAAAGGCCGTCTACTGGCACTGGTTCGGCTTTACTGTGCCATATGGACTGGCCATTGATGTTTCCCATCCGTCTATTTTACTTGTGTGCATCAACATTGGTTACATAAAAATTGCTGGTGAAATTGATATGTTCTATATACAGAACATTGATCTATATTTACCCCAGGCTAAAACAATGTTCCGTTGTTTAAACTGCAACAGCTGTTACAACTAGCAGCGATAGGAAAAAACGTAACAATTTGCGTCCTTAAAACTGACATATACACATGAAAAAAAATTAACAAAAAAACCCACTTAAAATGGATATGAAACATATAAGTAAAATTGCTTATTTTTTGTCTTAGTTCTACAATAAAAAAAAATATCACGTATCATACTGATGTATATATCATTTTGGAAACATGAATTTTATGAGGTATCACCCAAGAACGCTGACAACAGTAATGATACCCATGGTCATGCCCTTATCATCAAAGATACCTTTGATGTTTATTTGATAGGTTACAAACATCTTGGTGATAGTGATTTATTCATAGAATGGGGTTGACCTACTTTTAAAATAACATTGGTAACAATGGGTATGGAATTTGAAGATTTGACTTTTGGAACATACGTTTATAGTTTTAGTTTGCCAATGGAGATAGCATTAAGACGTTTAATTATGTCGTTCGACCAAAGAAAGAAATTTGCGTATGAAACACCATGACCGTATGTAGAAACATATTTAGGACGGGGAAGGGTTGATTGTAAGAAGGTAGCCATGAGGGTTTCAAAAAAGTTTCATTTAGATAAAAGAGTTCGAAACATATAGCTAGTGACATCATTAACATTTATACAATCAAGACCTGTTATAAGTAATTGATAAGGTCTTTCTAACCATACTTAGTGGAGACGTATATACGTGAGGTATCCCGAAGCCCCTTGTCTGTCGTAGGGACCGAGGCCTGCCGAAGACGCTTGAAGTCTGCCGTAGACATACGAAGGCTGCCGTAGAGACACGAAGTCTGCCGTAGATACACGATCGAGGTCCATAATTAAGATGAGATTTGTCCGTAGCATATCACCCAAACAACACTGAAGTCGTTTTACCAATAGGTAAACTCCAGTTGGTTTAATTTGTGGGGAATGTAGTTAAGCCGAAATGAAGGAAATGCCTATAAACAATTATTAATCATTTTTAGTATTATGCCATTAACAACTGATACTTTAAATGAAACTTCAATGTTGGAATGTATCAGAGAGAGCATGCTAATCAAGCCACCAGTTTCCTCTTTGCCGGGAAACAGTAGATCTGCCTTTACCTGCATGCAGGCGATCCAAACCGTCTTACACTGTAGGTCTGATATAACTGCAGCGCAGACGTGAAACGGATATATAAATCTAGTATGCAGGAAAATTCTAAAGTAGCCAAGTACTTTTCAATTACTATTAGTAATGGCCATAATTAAACATGCCGTTGTGGTGTTGACCCCAATTAAACGTGCAGTGTCGGTGTCATGTCAATGGCTGTTGACAGAAATATGTTTCAATATGAAATTAGTCCTATAGTGCATGTGATCTATCTGATGAAGGAATAATAATTTATGGGTGCTAATGTCTGAATCAAGTCCGTGATTAAGATTCAAATATCAAGCCTTGCATGACAGGATATTAAGCAATGTAAATTTACTGGCAATGTTTAATAAAATATAATATGAATCTTTTGATTCGAGTATTTTTAGCATCAGGAAACATAAAAAAAACAATTTTCGACAGTCGACATGGTAGACATTCTGTTTTATCTCCTAAATCAGTCAAAGCGTTAGTATGATTATAATTTCAAAAGATTATGTCATGATGAGTTTTATATAGTAATAAACCTTAGTAAAAGTATTTTATTAAATGGTGACATTGCTGACCATGGGCTGTAACAAATATTAAGTCTATAAGGTAAGAATTTAATCTTGATTGTAACAAGCATTTTCATTGGCTTAAACGTTAATGTTATCACTCAGTTACGTAAAGAATGACATCGTTGTTTGTAACGTCGCTTTTGATTGGCTGAAACAGTGGCGTTATAATTTTGAAGAAAAACGAATCCGTCGAGAAAAGTAGATTTCCATAGAGATTGTGTGCAGTAGATAAAATCATAAGGATTTACTTGAATATAATTGCACATTTATTTGAGGTAATAATGTAAATGTTATGACATAAGATATTACATAATTTGGATTACGTTGAAAGATACCTTTTACCACGTTTATAAATTGGACAAATCGCTTTGCAGAGTTTAATTAGAGTACAATAAACATATATTAGAGAGCATTCGTCTGTGACTATACATAATTAATGTTGTCATGGTTACTATAAGTATAATAAAGTATACAACAGAAACCAATCGTCTGTGACTATACGTACATTCCAGTATATACCAGAAATCATTCGTCTGTGACTATAAGTATATTCCAGTATATATCAAAAGTCGTTTGTCTGTGACTATACCATTCGTCTGTGACTATAAGTACATTCCAGTATATACCAGAAATCATTCGTCTGTGACTATATATTTCGACTGTGACTATTAATACATTCCAGTAGATACTAGAAATCATAAGTACAGTCCAGTAAATACATAAAGTCCTTCGTCTGTGACTATAAAATTGTCCAGTATATACCAAAATCCTTCGCCTGTGACAATATCCTTCGTCTGTGACAATATCCTTCGCCTGTGACAATATCCTTCGCCTGTGACAATATCCTTCGTCTGTGACAATATTATTCGTCTGTGACTATATCATTCGACTGTGACTATTAATGCATTCCAGTAGATACCAGAAATCATAAGTACAGTCCAGTAAATACATAAAGTCCTTCGTCTGTGACTATAATATTGTCCAGTATATACCAAAATCCTTCGCCTGTGACAATATCCTTCGTCTGTTACAATATCCTTCGCCTGTGACAATATTATTCGCCTGTGACTTTATCATTCGAACCAGGAACCAGTAGACCGCGGAATGAACAAAAAAGGAAGTTAATAGCACCATAAAACACCAATGTGTAATGAATCAACAATAAAATATCATATACCCGGTATTTCCTTCCCCTAAAGGGCTCGACAGTGACACTATAGGCAAAGAGCATAGAAATGTAGGAAGGGGACTCGGGGAATTCAAAATGGGCTAAAGACATTTTAAAATACAAAAGCGGGTGCGCTGTTTATTTTGATAAAATTTCGTAAATCAGTGTTTGAATATTAGATAATTGCCTTGGTTTGCTTACTCTAAGCTTTAAACTATTCGGTGAGCTAGATTGTTCCGAAAATGTAATCCTTAATGAGATATACACAAAAAAGGATCTAATTATGGAAATGTTCCCATTAAATATTCAGTATTTGAATTTTAAAATAAGATATTATTTATATGTATATATATATATATATAATAACAAATATTGAATAACGTTGCGTTGATGAACAAACACACATATGATTATAGTTCGCATTGTATAAATTATAATGACACTGAGTGCACGCTGTGAGCCTTGAATTGTGACATTAACGATGTATCACCTAGCAAGTGTTAAAATGTCAATATTCAGTGCCGTAAATTTTATAATATCCTTCATATAATTTTAATCTTTTTTGAATTTCTAGCACATATATTGTGACATTTACCATAGTTAGCCTATAAATATAGTGAAGAGCGAGTTTTTACATAGATGTGAATGAAAGGAGACAATACTAGTCTTAAAATTAAAAACAGTCGAACGGTTCTTTGGAAGGAGATTATATCAGACAGTCGTAAATCATCCATTGAAAACTCCTGTTGAGTTCGAAATAACTGAAATTCGGAACTCAGCGAATGTTGTGTTTTACTTAACAAAAGAGAATAAAAGACGAGGGAGTAGGGTAATTCTATATCATAACTTCCAGCTCAGCCACTTTATGTCAATCACGAATATATATATTTGTATATCTGCTTCATTATCAGTCTCACTTTGGAATTAAACCTGCAAAAACTTGCACGTCATATCAATATCATTGAAAGTAAATTATATATACAATTCGTTATAGCTTCTTTAGTTAAATCTTTTTATCTAACGATAATCATCTTCTACATGTTAACAAAGAAAATATTGGATTTGAAATTCAACGTACTAAGAATATGATTCAAAGACAAAATAAAGATGTAGAAACGTCAAAAGAAGCAGTAAAGGTGCAAAATCTTATCGGAATAGCTATTGCTATATCGAATTACTTAAAATCCTACTTTAATACGTTTAGGGTACGCTTAGATTGATCTGAAGTGCCTTTGCCGCCCTCGGTGTAATGAAAATCGTTGTTTATTTCAATAGCATTGCCATCACAAACATACCTACAATGTTTATTACAGTTATATACCTTTGTTTCACTGAAGTGTTGCAGCGCTGTTTCAAACCACTTTGCAAGCATTACATAAGAGGAGATTACGTTAGCATGATTTACGCTTTGTGAGGAATTTTGCTGTTGAAACGTTAACACATAAAATGGCGCATGTCTAAGATAATTAATCAAGTCGGGAACCATGTCTGTGCGGAAAACTAATACCACAAAACTACGTTTTGAGTCTGAAGTTAATCTCCACTGGAAACGCGAAATTAAAAAGTCGCGGATTTGTTAAATTCATTAGCCGCGAATTTGATGAAATATCGTATTTTGATAGCCACAAACTATATAGCCATCTTGATATCCCATAAAGACACACCGAAAAAATATATTTGTGTATATATCATTCACAGTGTGTGCCACACTTTGCCTACCCACTTGAAATCGGTGGCAAAATCCGCTCAGTTTTATGAAAAATTATCCTAGTTTTTTGTTAAATCATAGAAGAAGATATATATGAACTTTCCTTTTTGGTTTTGTAACCCTTATGAAGTTTTAAAACACTTTAATCCAACTCTAATGTTTACTGTATGTGGGTTGGTCAAGAAGCCCTTAACATTTTAGACAGATGGTCATAAAACTGATTATTGATGAACACAATCGCAACGGAAATGATAGTTTCGTATGAGGTGATAAAATGAGCAAATTACATTGAAATTAAATATTTTAATGCATCAGGCCATATTCCATATATTTAAAAATTTACTATAATGATATAAATTATGTGGAAATTATATCATTTTAATGAACGTTTATTCATTATTACATCCAATATGTATTGAAATTTCGTTCAATGAATATCTAATAGGCTACAAACTACAAACAGGTGTCTGTTCGGTTTCCGAGTATAATTAGTCCGTTATAAAATATCTCAAGGTGTCTTAAATCAGCTGTTTTCCTCAGTTTACGCAAGTGTTAATCTAGAGCATATCATAGATGATGTAGATATTTGAAATACATATATTCGATACAATCTACATTCGAAAACAATCAGATGCAATTGCTCATAACACCTGAATCCACTTTCATATATTTTATAATGAACTCCTATCCTAACTTAATAGAACCTGGATGAACTAATTTCAGCCTGGTGCACATTACGACTACGGGATAAATAACAAGCAGAAAGTTGTCATACTTAAGACAAGGAACACAGGTTTAAAGTTAAGATTTGATACACGATTAAATGCTTGTGGAATCCCATATCATTGCATACTGCAAACATAGCTATTTTGGCGAGACCATATTTTAGCGTATCGGATAATTTTAACAGACTTTCATTTTGGTGAATATGTAAACCCACAATTATGGCGAGCCCATATTTTAGCGTATCGGGTGATTTTAACAGACTATCATGTTAGTGAATATGTAAACCCACAATTATGGCGAGCCTATATCTTAGCGTATCGGGTGATTTTAACAGACTATCATGTTAATGAATATGTAAACCCACAAAGTTTGTAACCAAAATGCCATTTAAGAAATAATAAACGAAAACATGCAATTTGCGAGTTTTAAAAAACAGGTTGATGTTTTAGCAAAAAAAGGACTGAATTAAGACTGTTGGAAAGCTGTTAACCTTTAACCTTTTCGGTATACTGTGAGAGGTTATGATTCCCGCTGACAAAAGCATGTTATAAGTAATTTATATATTCATACATACTTTTTATATGTTTAACATGGATTGATCCACAACTGGATATGTTTGTTTTATACACTGTACATTTGTACACAGTGTTGTGTAATCATGTTACAACATTAATTCTACTTAGCGTTGTTGTTAGACATTGGAACAATAAGGCCGAAGGATACGCTGTACAAGTATGTTGTATTTAAATTACACTTATATATGACGTAATCATATCCTTGATGTAATAGTGAATATATATCTTATGCTCGTTCATGAGAAATATCTTTAATATCGCAGGTATTATTAATTGGGCTTTCAATCGATTCATTAATTGATCGATTGGTGTTCACAGATGATGCACCATGCACTTGTAATAACATGTAAAGTACCATCAGATTGAAAAATTGTAACTGCATGATAGTTTGACATTTAAATCCCACTCAATCACAACTCTCTGACAGCATGTCTCGAGACACAGACGAAAGGTTATATAGATGAAAAAGGACAATCAGAGGTGTTACAAGGGGAGAGGTAGGTCGATGATCATTGACATCCCCAAAAGGAGGAAGCATGGTAAACATATGATTATCTAATGGGCAGGCAATGGCTGAATCTTAAGATAATATTGTGAGATACTTAAGGGTTATCAATATCTTCGAAAGATTCAGGAGAGACAACGAGATATTTGCTCTAAATTGTATCATCAACATGGTACTTTATTTATTTGCCTCATCAGTAATAATAACATTTTTCATGTAAACATAGGAAAATGTCAACAGACACATCAACATGCTTTATATATCATTGTCCTTTCCCTGCACTTCCAATATGTCGTTTCTTTCACTCCAATGATTTCCGATTTCGTTTCATTGTAGATAATGTACATATATGTCTTTTGTTGCTGTCACATTGCTGAAATAGATTGTGGAGGAGAGGGCTTCTGTAAGTTACCATAACGTGTGTCCAATCCTCTACGTTTAAACTAAACACATAATCAAAGACAACAGGGGAAGGGGGGGGGGGGGGGGGGGGGGGAGACGACGACGATGATGATGACTTAGTGTAAACATACCATCAGTCATTTGAAAAAACATGTCAAAATCATAAGCATGATATAATTATTATTTAAATATTGTGTAAATTTAATCATTGAAGCATGAACAAACCATAATTACCTTCGGCTGGAGGTATCAGTTGACGTCCAGCCATCTAGCAGGCGTACCTGGCTGACATCTCGTATTTCCATTTGTCAATGTATTAAAGACAGTTTATCCGATTAAGCGGAGTACACGGTCCATCCGCTAGAGTATAAAGACTCGAAACTTTGTCGCGATTAAAAAGCACCAAAACATCCAGCAACTGTGACATGTTCTTCATTTTCTTCTCATCACTGAATATCCGGAACACAAAAATTGCATACAAATCGTTTAGCTGTACAAAGGATGAAAACAGAAGATCTTATTTTAAAAATTCGCGAAGTAAAACTCTAACACCGCTCTGGTGCGCGTTTGCTGCCATAATGTGTGTCCCATGGTCTCGTACAATACTGGCATCTCCTGAGCCTACTTAGCAGACTATTGCCTAGCGCTCTCCTTTTAGTGTATCTTCGCTACGTGAGTCAGTCTCCACGGCTATTGGTGCCCTATTAACATAATATCTATATTTTTTCTTCCGTATTAACTCTCCTTTCTTCTACAGAATTGGTGCGTCTTGGATTAATGATAAACAATCAACATAAAATTGAAATCGACACTTTCATAATTTTTCTTCAAAATATTAAAATCCAAGTTAGAATAAATCGGCGTCTTTGGAAATGACAATGAAAGTGTAAACCATCATCACATTGTTGCTTCATTACCTTAAGTTTTTAAACATAAAAGCTTTATGTGTAGCCGTCATCTCTTAAAACCTCACTACAGGGTGAAAAATAGCCTGGTTTTTAAGCTCACCGACACGGAAGGGGTAAATGACGTGAATTGATGACCGTCCGGAAAACGATGCTGGTGTGTATAGAATCAGGAAAGAAAGACTATATGGTGTTATCACAACGAGGTTAAATTATGTTTACTCCACTTCTGATTAACACAAATTTAGTAGACTTTGAAAAATGATCAGACTTTATATATTACCGATATGTAAACGACTGTTATACACCCCTTACCACAACTTAATGTATATATAACATCATACTACACCACAGCACACATAGAGCCGGCCAGCGTATTCCAACTCATGATTTAGTTTGCAGGAGGTAGAAAATGTTAGTATAGACAGGTTATGGCTGCATTTATTTAATATATGTGTGAGAGCGAAAGTAGGTTTGTAATAAAGCCCTGAACAGCTTGGTTATGTTTGTAAATGTTTTGAACAAGTCTCTAAGAATATCACGTCACTGTGCCCTATGTATGCACACATTCGAAAGCTTGCATATTTAGATATACAGCGCTGCTGGACGGTTTGACCTGTTATCTGCTATTGAGAGGCGTAAGTGGGGGATTCCCCGTTGTTACTATACTTTGATAAGGGAAACAGTCTAGTTTTGTGTTTAACAAACGGTCTTACCTAACTCGGCGACAATCATATTGTTGGTTGTCGCCTAGCATGTATTCACCTTGAGATAACTAGTTCAAGGTCACCCGTCCGCGAACTATGATCATGCTCCACTCGGTGCACAGATACGCCAGGTAAAAATCCGGTAAATGAATGTGTAAATAATCACCCTAGCTATATATATATAATTTACTTATTAAAACGGTATCTGGTATTGCGACGTTCCATTAACCTTAGGTAGTGGGTGTGTTTTTTGTTACCATATATGGATGTGTACTGTCTGTACAGCAAAACATTAATTACGTCATCGCGGACAACATATGCATTGTATAATGCACTCTTCTTTATTTCATATAATAACAAAAATATTTGAAGAATAATGCTAACTATCTGTTGAGTGCGAGTGGGGCGTAAGAATTGTAACCGCTGCCCATTTGCATGATTCATATCTTTGGCTCCTTTCTTTAATAAGAGGCGACTAAATTTGAGATATTTTTTTTCTTTCTAAAAAAGATGCGACTAAATTTGGGGATCTTGTCTTTTGTCTTCTTTCTTAATATGTTTGGTTTGGTTTATTTTGTTTAACGTCCTATTAACAGCTAAGGTCATTTAAGGACGGCCTCCCGTGCATGCGTATGGCGAGTGTGTATGTGTATTGTGAGAGGCTGCCATATATTCGTGTTAAGTCTCCTTGTGATAGGCCGGAACTTTTGCCGATTTATAGTGCTACCTCACTGAAACATACTGCCGAAGACACCCAGCATCACACCCCACCCGGTCACATTATGCTGACAACGGGCGAACCAGCCGTCCCAATCCTAATATGTTGAGCGCTAAGCAGGAGCAGCAACTACCATTTTTAAAGACTCCGGTATGTCTCGGCTAGGGGACAGAACCAAAAGCCTTCCTCACAGCGGCGAGCGCTCAACTAAAGGCCAAAAGTGAGGCATTGTCAAGGGAGACATAAGGAAGAAGAAAGTTATTCAGAAAGAAGAGAAAAGATAAGATCCCAAATTTAGTCGCCTTTTACGATCATGCAATGGGGGCAGCAGGTTCAATTTCTTTTGTCTTCTTTCTAAATAACAGGCGACTAAATTTCGGGATCTTATCTTTTGTCTTCTTTGAAAATAACAGGCGACTAAATTTGGGAACTTGTCTTTTGATTTCTTTTCTAAATAAGAGGCGACTAAATTTGAGATCTTATTTTTCGTTCTAAAAAAGATGCGACTAAATTTTGGGATCTCATATTTTGTCTTCTTTCTTAATATGAGGCGACTAAAGGGAACCCTTTCTTTTGTCTTCTTTCTAAATAAGATGCGACTAAATTTGGGGGATCTTATCTTTTTTTACCCTGCAGGTAGGGCGTAAGAATTGTACCTGCTGCCCCCATTGCATGATCGTAAGAGGCGACTAAATTTGGGATCTTATCTTTTCTCTTTCTGAAAAACTTTCTTCTTCCTAATGTCTCCCTTGGCAATGCCTCACTTTTGGCCTTTAGTTGAGTGTTCGCCGCTGTGAGGAAGGCTTTGGGTTCTGTCCCCTAGCCGAGACATACCAGAGTCTTTAAAAATGGTAGTTGCTACTTCTGCTTAGCGCTCAGCATATTAGGAGTGGGACGACTGGTTCGCCCGTTGTCAGTATAATATGACCGGGTGGGGTGTGCTGCTGCGTGTCTTCGGCAGTATGCTTCCGTGAGGTAGCACTATAAATCGGCAAAAGTTCCGGCCTATCACAAGGAGACTTAACACGAACATACCACAGCCTCCCAAACACACATACGCACTCACCACACGCATGCATGTCGCACGCACGGGAGGCCGTCCTTAAATGACCGTTAGCTGTTAATAGGACGTTAAACAAAATAAACCAAACCAAACCAAACTTGTCTTTCCCCTCTAACGTCTCCCTTTAGGCATATAGTTTAGAATTTTGAATAATACAAAAACAATCCCATCAAATACCCGTAAGCTTTTTTTAAGTATTTCAGAACTGATGTGACCGTTAATGTCCATATGTCTGTTTTAAGAAACGATGACCTGTAACATTAACCATTCATTGCCAATATCCGTACTTGTTGAAGATATTCCGTTACAAATATATGTGTATAAATGAAAAGATGCCAGTTATTGCGATCGCTAGAGTGACGACAAAGAGTTTTATGGATAGAAGACTGACGGAAGGACAGACAGGACAAAACATACCCCTTCTCCGTGAAGCGGGGACAAAAGTGCCATCTACCTACAGAGAAAAGACAATTTTAGAACTAAGCGAACGGCGGCGGATAACTCTAAACATTAATGGCATAATATGTAAGCTAGAATAACACCTTAAGGCAACAGACGGTCTTAACGTTTATCTAAACCTACATCTGTAAGTTTAACTACGTGTATACACGTCCTGACAAAGAATGTCGCTAAAATATAGTACGTTTTTTCACCCATGGTTTGGAACAATTTGGCTGATATTTCCGTCTAGACTTCCCGGGAAGTAGGTATTCGAACTCGCTTGGAAACGCTCATGATTACGCTTTTATACACCCTACCGGTGTTCGTGGTGGTCCATATGTGTGGCCCTGGGTTAACAGGTGGTGATAAGAACATTGGCTGAAATACTAGAAAAAAAGTACAAACATTGGTTAGTGCAACCATTGTTTAAAAACTTCTTGACGTCGCATTATGACATTTTCTGTTATTTATTTATTTTCTCTTTATTGACTGGAGTATTATTCAGCAAGATGCGTCTTACGTTTCGGTTATATTATATAACACGAAGATTTTGTTTGTTTGTTTACTGGTGTTATCGCTCTGTGAACTCCCAGGGTCACTTTGAGGCGAGGTTTTCTTGTAGTAGTTGGTGACTACCTCACTTTACAATATATGGGAAGCCCATCGCATGCCATCCAGAGCAATCAGGGCAAAGTGTCTTGCCCAAGGACACAATCACTACAACACAGACTGGTCTGTTTCTCAGCTTTCCGAGAAACACAGACCGTCACGGGTAGGGAGCGTCGAACCATGTACCTCGGACCTTCACCTGCGTTACGTGGCCTGCTATCTAACCGACTGAACTATCGCGGACCTGTTACATGAAGAAACATCTGTTTATTGCAATTGTGTAATATTTAACCTGCTTCCAATATTTTAGCATAGCGTTTCATCTGATGTAATTTACTACTTACATACCTATCTCTCCTACTTGTGGAGTTGATATATCACAACCCTGATTCACTCCCCTACTATAATCCCGAGTACGATACCAGAATTTCCCTGTAGAATCAAGAGGTTCCTTTTGTTATCTCCGATATGTTTAGTGAAATGACCTTGACTGATCCGCTGTACCTTTTCTCGCACTTGTGACCTCAATCTTTAATTTGGTTTACTGTCTATCCTCGATTCTTCATGTGACGGCTACCTTTTGTGTCTCTGGTACCACCATGTCGGAATAATGTTGGCACAGCTCTACTACATTGTGAATTTGTTTGAACAACATTTTTTTATTGGCGATGATAATGTGCAGAGTCTAATCATATCACCAACGAACACAGTCGTTACCCGGTAGACGACATTGACTGTTGCAAATACGTTATCTCACAATTTCGCCATCTCTCTTTTTTTATCTGTAGGATTATAACGTCTACTTTCAGATTGAAGGTTTGAGTTTCCGTTGACAAATCGTACACTTTTGAATTCTCTTTTTTTTTATCCGCCGTAATAAAGAAATTACACTATACTGTGGTAGCTAGTTTCAGTATTAAACAACAGCTATTTTTACATTTGTTAAATATATTATCTTTAAAACCTAGATTTAACGATGAAAAACTAGAGGCAATCCGAATGCGTAACATACATTCCATGTAGTATGAAGTACGCCGGCGAATTTTGATCAATAACATTTATTGCAACATAAATTGTACAACCATGACCCCAAAATGTAATAATGATCTCTAAAAAGAACACATTTGTAGGAGATAGATATACAAAATGTATATGTCTTCAACATATCATAAATCACAAGGGTATATGTAAATGTAGAAAGTAGAAAAGAAGCCACACAGTAAACGAGTAAGCCTTTATCATGGTGATTGCGCAGAATATCAATGAGGCATGTTTATCTAACTCGATACGTTTTAACATGGAGTTCGCGGTTATTTTATCTTGAATCTTTTTTGGTCTTTATGTACAGTAAACTCTTACTTTACCGACCACTGACTATAACGACAACCTGTACAATCTGAACATATCCAATAGAACAGCGACTTACTCCACTGTCATATCCGACACTGACGATACCAACACACTGTCATATCCGACACTGACTATACCGACACACTGTAATATCCGACACTAACGATACCGACACACTGTAATATCCGACACTGACTATACCGACACACTGTAATATCCGACACTAACGATACCGACACACTGTAATATCCGACACTGACTATACCGACACACTGTAATATCCGACAAGTTGACTCAGTCCCATACAGTGTCAGTAAAATCAGGTTTCACTCTATTAGGGTAAGTTATGTTTGTATTTACGACAGTTTTTTTAATATCTTTAAACATTATATGCACGACAGTACATCAATGGGCAAGCCTGTTCATAATTGATGTTGGGTAAAAACAACTGTCCGCGAAAAACAAATAAAATTTTTTTTTAAATTAAGAGCAGAATCCTGCACTCAACTCTTTTGTCTTTTCATATACCTTTTCTTAATATACATGAAATTATAAATACTTATGTTTTTTTTTTTGTTCATCCAAAAATACATCTTGCTTGTTTTTCCGGTTTGTGACTTTGTCGGAATGTTATATATAAATGCAAATGTCTAAAAGTATGAAGAGCAAATAAACGCCACTAGATAAAACACAAACTATCTATTATGCAACGTAATAATGCTTTGTGCATTGTACATACCTTAACTTGCTAAAACAGAGCTTTTAAAATAACAATAGTGATTACCTTGATGAAGGTGATCTTGAGTGATTCATATTTCGGTGTTCGAGTGACATTGCAGCGCCCCTGACGGCCTGTCATGCTGTCACAGTAAATTTCCTGTTATCTGAGGTGACTTTGCCGACATCTATCTTGTGGCTTTCACAGCCATCAAGGTAGTATTAAAGATCAATCCATATTAAAAGTTGCATTAGTCATAAATGATGCAATGTCAGCTACTTTTTTAACCAAGACATTAAACTTTTTAATCCAAATTATATTTAAACTGATGGCGTTATAGGGGATACATTTACGTTATAAATCAAGCAAGTGTCCAGATTACGCCATTACGGCATTTGTACCTGGACGACTTAACCGTATCGCGTTGTTTATACACCGTACAGCTACCCCCTGTAGGTCCAAAGGTTCCATATAAGGAAAATATTTCTATTTTTAGGTTACTGGAGGAAAACTTTATTTGAATAAAGGTAACTTGAATAATCGCCAAACCTGTTCCCATTCAAAGACTTGACCGAGTGAAATGTATTTAGACGTTCGAGATGGTGCATAACGCAATCCTATTAAGATATAATTATTCAACGGTGTACATGGACGTTCATTTTTAACTAGATATACATTTTAATATGTTCAGAAGTGCATAGTATATAATTGTATTCAAATTTATACCTACAGATAAATGCATGTCGAGTGCTTGATATAAACATACATAACCTATATAGATAAATGTATATAAAAACTATATAACAAGCGGGAAATCAAAGGTTGAATCTTCTTGATCTCCTGATTTCACGAGGTGATGATTGAGTCTATCTTTAGACAATTCTAATTTAAGACTTCATGTTGATTGGGTCGTCTCAAGACCAACACAATTTATCCTGAAATCAGCAAACAGCCGATTCTTATATCCCGATCAATCATAAAATCGGGGTATATTTTGATAAGTTTCTCATTAAGCGCCAGATGTAGGCATCTTAAGAAGTCCTTGGGCGTCTTTAGACTAAGTTTGTCATTGAAAGATAAAATGTATGGGCCGTTATACTATCACACAATGTGTAATTTCTAAAATTGTAAAAAAAAAAAAAAAAATGAAAATATAAAAAAAAAATATTCAAGGGCACTGTATCACTAGCCCTCCACCTCAGGGTTGCGAGTTCGAAACCCACATGGGGCAGTTGCCTGGAACTGACCGTTGGCCTGTGTTTTTTCTCCGGATACTCCAGCTTTCCTCCACCTCCAAAACCTGGCACGTCCTTAAATGACTCTGGTTGTTAATAGGACATTAAAGAAAAAACATAAGTCAATGTCAAAATTTTGTTTTTCGACAAATTCGTCAAACCATCTGTGGCGGATACGTAATGGTTTTCATGGTGTGGCAAGAATTCATGCGAAGGCAGTGTTGATCTTGTCTATCTACGAATAAATGTAATAGTGCTAGACATATTTAAAAAGAAAATTTATTCCAATGGTTGGATACAAGTTTTAACAACATAACAAATACACTCACAACCACGAACACGTCATAAACCAAGCCAGAAATTGAGATCTTGATTTTATGACATGGTATATATAACAGTATATTACCTCTCGAGTATGGATTTGAAAGACAATTCTTGATGTTATGGTATTTAACAACCTGTACTATTTCCTCGGTGTATAGTTGAGACCCCCAAATCTCAATTTTGAGTTAATAATATTTATCGGAGTAGATCCGTGTATCTGGGATCTAAGCGTTTGATGGCAGGTTATGATAAATACTGTGACACTTCTTCAGCGTATGTTACAGAAAACCAGATCTGATCTTTGTTGTAATGGTATACAGACTGAAATGTAAGATTGTGCGAAAGACACGCAATATATTAACACATTGCAATACAAATTGAAAATTAGATAAGTAGAACTAAAAATGAATTAAACTGCATCGTTCAGCTGTTCAGTCCTTCTAGGGATCATCAGTGCTAAAAAGTGTTCATACCAGCTACGTAATATCAGGTGAAGATCAAGATTTTAGATTTTACAAAGATTTTTATTCAGCACTCAGACACATAAAATATGTGTTACATGAGGAAGCATACAAATACATTTGACAGAAGCCGAGGTACGTGGTTTGACGCTCCCTACCATGGGGCCGCGGTGGCCGAGTGGTTAAGGTGTCCCGACACTTTTACGCTATCCTTCCTCCTCTGGTTTGCGAGTTCGAAACCTACGTGGGGCAGTTGCCAGGTACTGACTGTAGGCCGGTGGTTTTTCTCCGGGTACTCCGGCTTTCCTCCACCTCCAAACCTGGCACGTCCTTAAATGACCCTGGCTGTTAATAGGACGTTAAACAAAAACAAACCAAACGAAACGCTCCCTACCCGTGACGGTTTGTGTTTCTCGGGAAGCTGGCAAGACACTTTACCCTAATTGCTCTGGATGACATGCGAATGGCATCCCGCATGTTGTTCGGTGATGTAGTCACCAACTACTACAAGGATACCTGCCATAAAATGATCCTGACTGTTCATGGGGAGGTACCCCTAGCAAACAAATTTCAGATTCAGATTATTTTATTTCTTTGTGTTTTTCAACACATCAGAGAGAAGACATTACAAAAAATATAATGTAATAGAGTAACTTAATATCAAAGAGGCGACTGAGGAACCTCAAATCAGGTCGGCAAAAATGTCAGAATCTTAAGTATGAAGATGCAATAGCAGCATAATTCAGTTTGTTTAATAATATCCAATGTTTGAATTTCAAAAGTCAAATGTATGTGTATATTATGAAACGTGGCACTATCTAAGTGAATTAAAAATTGACCTAAAACTGGATGCGGCAAAGCTTAGGGACTGAAGTCTATACCAGCGGTGTCTACCGCCTGAAATCGCAAAAGATTGCACAAAAGACATGTAAGATATTTGATCATTTCAATGTAAGTAAAGTGTTAGATACAGCTGAGAAAAAAAAAGCAAAAAAAAAAAAAAAAGCAAAAAAAAAGCATTAAGCTGCATCATACTGCTGCTTCATCTTTATAGGACTTGTCGGTGCATTAGTACTATCATTCAATAGATTTCATTTTCAATATTTTCGAAACATGAGAATGAATTGAGAAATTATATACGCTTTTTATCACAAAGAATGGCATTTTATATACATTTACTGAACTAAACAAACTCACAGAAATAAATTGTTATCATTTTCCCTAAACATTCCTCGGATTAGACGTATGCATCTGCAAATTAAAAAAAAACGAAAATGTTAACTTGTAGCGACAGGTTTTGGTTTCCAAACAGTAGTAAATTTCTTTTTATAACAGCATCCAAATTTAAAACACCTCTGATAGAAAGAAGTTTGTGTGTTTTATTGATACTACAGAGTAACAAATATACGGTTTACCATAAAAACGATGATAATTCAAAGGGCTGTAATTACCATACCGCAAGTTAGTGTGTAAAAATGTTGAATTTTCTTTCTCAAAACCTTTTAGCGTTTGTGTGTTAAAGATTTGTGAAACTGCAGAGCAAAAGGATAAAGTATCAGAAACCAGATATTTACCTGCTAAAATTGATGATAAAGGGAGAAAATTGTACTGGAAAACCTGTGATTTGTTACCATGAAGTTTCTAGGTGATAATGTTTGTTAATGCATTGATTGCATTTTAAAAGGTTATATAGAAAGTTATGTTTACCATCATAATAGCATCAGGCCTAGGTAGAAAACCGGAATTGGGTAGTTATGGTATGTTTTGGTAATAGTTTACCCTTATTAACATAATAAGACAGAAACTTGAACTCGCTTTAAGAACAATGTCCGCGAATGATAAGATCACTAACGGACGTATAGTGTTGTCATACTGCAATCCAAGATGGACACAGTAAGCTAACACCCTTCCTGGTAATATACTCAATGGGCAACCCAGTCATTATCGTCAGCTTTTAAGCTGAACATCAAGAAGAGGACAGTGTGTCTTGTAAAATGCAATTAATTAACCTTCCTCAACGGGTTTAAAGCTCAACTCTTAGGCCAAAAGGGAGACAGTGCCAAGTAAGATATTAGGAAGAAACATTGTTTAGCATTAAGAGAAAAGATAAGATCCAAAATTTAGCTGTGTCTTAGGAATCGTGTCTTAGGAAACGCGCAGTGGCGTCAGCAGGTCCAATTCTTCGGCCTTCATTCAAGGCTAAAACGGACGTATAGGATCAAATCTTATTCATAATGAAAGCTACATTATATCTCACTGGTCAATATATATAGTTACTAAAATGTCCTTTAACTGAATCCTCTTTTGAGAGTTGTTTGTGCCAGTGCTGTACATATTAAGTATATTGTGTAGTTTTAAAACGCTGAAAAAAAAAGACTGAAAATGGAATTTAATGATCGTACAGGAATAATGTCGGTTCTAAATCTGAAAACTGTTCAACAGTCACAGAATCCTCTCCATAATTTAGAGAAATCGTACAGGTGTAACTTCACGTCAATTTGTTATATGTTAACGTTCGACCTAGAAATTTCAATGGCAAAGTATGAAAAGGGCTTTTCGTTATCATATCTAGGTTCTAACGTACCAACAATTTCGTTATTTATTTACTCTAGAAAGATCTATATCAACACTTCCCTTTAACAAAAAGCATTCAGTTTTTATATTAAATAAAAACTAAATATATTAATACAAAAAAATAATCGTATTAATCTTATTTACACCACTTGTTGTCGAAGTATCTGTAATGACATCAGCACTCATATCTTCTGGGTAATGGAAAATAGACGTGCATGTCGCGTTTCCTTTAGGAATTGTACGTTTTAAAAAAAGAAATTTTGATTAAAATTTAGATATCCCAGTTCTAGATTCTCCCGACATAATTCATCGTGATTCACATCGCACCTTCGCCACTTCGGAGCTTAATGTAGATGTATTATCCGACCTACGTTATCTTCTTCCGGTAGCCATTCAAAGAGGTCTGTCAGGCACCGGAAAGGTTTATGTCAAAGGGAGATAATTCTATTTTATATTTTTTACATATATATTCAGAAAAGGTTTTTCCCCCGGACACCCCTGTAAAATGCTTGACATATAATGAACCTTGATATGAATACACATTGATCAAATAATGAAAGGCCAAGGTTTTCTTACATTCCTCGATGTAATCAATCTAGATAATATACAATTCAAACAAATGTCTTCTTACCGTCATTGAAGCAACTACGCCTCCCTCGATAGATCGCCATCCAGTAAACCTATAGAGTCTACTCAAATGTTTTTTATTAAATCGAACTTTTTTTTTTTCTGAAATAGACGTTATAAATAAAAATTGAAGGATTGAAGTCCTTCCCTGGAAACCCAATTTTGACTAACATAATAACAAGTCGTGTTTTCCCCCAAAAGAAAAATCTCTCTTTTGTAGATGGTCTCCTACCATTCCATATCGATTGGGTGATCGAACCTCGGACGTCTTTATGATAGGTACACGCACTAAATACTATCAACTACGCAACTACGCAACCTTGACACACTGGCGTATCATTCAGATATAACCTAATGTTTGAGTCGTTATCTATAAACACTTTACAATGATCTAATTATAAAGCGATATAAGTATGTTATCTTTATGCCCCCTGGCGGTCTTATCGCCTTTTGTTTACATGTGAACTTACACCGGTGTAAACTGAAAAATCTCAAAAATGATACATTGACTATCGGGGTGAACTAGGTCGGGAATTTCTAGCAACAAATGATACACATTTTCTTACATTTTCTGTAACTCAACTCATTTTCGTGAGACTGTTTTTCTTTCATTGTAAGCCAATATGGGATTATATCATCTCAAAAATGTTTGTGTAACTACGAGTGAATATTGATTCTTAAACGTAATATTTTAGTGAAAATATCCTTCTAATCGGAAAATGGTTAGGATGAGATCACAAAATAACGATTGGGGCAAATAATTTCACTCTGAAAATAAATGTGTGTGTTTTTTTTGTTTTGTTTTTTTAATTATCAAAAAAGGTCCTTAACATTCCGTTATCACCGCTAGTTAAACGACATTATGTTTGTTTGATTTGAAGCTCGGCGATAACGAAGGAACAGTACGAGATTTAGTTTTAGTCCATGATAAGTTTTTATGTGGTTCGTCAGTAAAACAAATATACACGTCAGGAAAAGGTATAAAACCAGATACCCTTTTATACAATAGTAGACTGGTGAGTCTCGCATACTACATAAAGATAATCCCGTACCGCTCGTGAGCTGACGCGTACTGCCGACTGGATTGGAAAGCAAACATATTTAATACATCGTTATGAGAAACGCAGGTCAAAACACAAAAATAAAAACAAAATACGAAATCAAGCCGAAATAAGAGTATGCAAATACGAAAGTACGAAAATAAAAATAAAAATACGAAAATAAAGCCAGAGTAAAATCAGAAATACGAAAATAAAACGTAAAGCTGAAAAAAAAATCCAATAACAACAAAACCGCAAGTTGAAAACTTGAGAAAGTCAAACAGTTTCAGTGTTTGATATCATCATCAATAATTGTTAAACTGTAATCTGTTACAGATTTGTATGTTGTACATCTAGATATAAATCTCTCTTGAACGTGGTCATGGTAGTCATCTTCCATCAAAGTGAAATATGTCGTGTTATTAACGATATGCCAATGGCACTGTTAATCATCTTTGTTTACATTCGATACCGTCAGACACAAGAGGTCAATGTAATATTGGCGTTCTTACGAAATTAATAAATGCAATTCATTAATGTCTGGTGGTGAGAATCTAGGACAAGGTTATGACAGAAGTTGTTAATGGCGGACTGGTTCGATGTTATATAATCCTTTCGATAAATGTAAAATTAATTTGTGTTCAGGTCAAAATTTGTCTATGTTGACTTAGGAACGTAATCAACTTCTGGTAAACATTACAGAACTTCCTAGACATTACGGGATAAAAATGTCAATTTTGTTAATAAATTGAATACGTTGACCATATCTGCCCTTTCTTTTGGCCGGAATGATGGGTTTAACAGTTGTAACAATTATTATTGTCTCACTACATATCAAAACAATATCAAAATTTAACTGAATTTCAAGACAACAAATGAGCAATTACAAAGAAATGGAAGAAATAAATTAATATTGTAATTTTTGTGTGTGTGTTTTGTTTTTTTGTTTGTTGTTTTGTTTGTTGGTTTTTTTTTATGTCATTGTCATCAATAACAAGGTTGATCAAGATGAACATTGACCGTCGAAAGCTCCCGGTAAGCTTAAAATTGTGAGAAGTAGGTAAATCTATTACTTATAATCAATGGCTATATTGTTTTAAAAGACAGTGTGGTCATATAGTACAGTAGTATGGTCATATAGTATTCAGCACTATACAGCCTGAAGTCTGTTTAGATTATTTTAAAAGTTGAATGTGAATACCAGATGATAAAGAATAAATTTGGTGGACGTATAAAAACAGCTCTCGTCGACCTGTCTTATGGTATAAGCTATGGGTTATCTGTTATCAATGCTAAGGTCCAACCCTGGGCGTAAACCGGGTTTCTGAAATTGAGAGTGATCTCCCTTAATTGACATTTGAACAACGGTCAAATTAACCTGACACCAGAGGTCGCGGTGTACACGTGCTTCATAAATCAGAGACGGAACGAAAAAAACACGTCCGTCAGTTGAATTGGAATTCAAGAAGTGTGGGAGTGTGAAGAGG
This sequence comes from Pecten maximus, assembly GCF_902652985.1. NCBI lineage: Eukaryota > Metazoa > Mollusca > Bivalvia > Pectinida > Pectinidae > Pecten > Pecten maximus. The sequence continues at coordinate 36,389,459 of NC_047020.1, forward strand.
GCACGGGTCATTTCCCCGAAAGAAGTAGAGTTTTTTTATGTATTTTTTTCACTATACACTTCCTTTTCAAAGCACACGAAATAATAATCACTCACCAATAGATCACATTTAAGACATGACAAGGTTTAGACTGCCCTCTATCCTTAAGTTTTTTTGTTTAGAATTGCTATGCTAAATTCAAATACTAGATAATCTTCCCCAAGTTTGAAACCTAGAATCAGATGTATAATAGAGACCAGAATTTTATTAATAATTTTGATATTGTCGAGACAGAGGCCAGTCTAACATGTCTTTTAAAAAGGGAGAACATTATAATATCATTAAATGTCATTGTTATTATGTCATAAGTCCGTCATAAATCTGAGCTCGAGAATCATAATCAATAGCGGCTGACCCGCTAGGGGGTGCTCTACTAGTGTACAGGTGGCGCTCTCTCCTGTACCACGGAAGCCGGCGGGCAGGACCTCCTATACAGCGATACATACCTATACATATACACCTGATACGGACAGATACATTTAATCAACATATAATCAGAGTCTCGCGTATGAGTAAGATATAATTCCATCGGACACTTTATAGCTTCTTGGATGCTGTCCGAGTTTTCTCTGGCCATGACCTTTCATTTCTCACTATTGTGGAATAAGAATCCGATGCGCGATAGCTAGCGCAACAAGTACGTGTTAGTGGTAAGTTTTCGTGATGTGAAGTGGTTGTGTTAATATCAGTAGCGCATGCACGTCGAAGGTATTTGAGCACTCATATCGCTTATTTAAGGGTGTATGGTACCTTACAATTGATATAGTGTGTAAGCTGTCGGATATGTTTTATTTAGGGCTTAGCGTCCTTGGAACAGTTACGATCATATGATATGAAGAAGGTGCCCGCTGATGTTAAGGCCACTGACGATTGTTGTTTTTATAGTGTAATCACACTGAAATGTCATACCTGGAAACGATAACTTGGTAATACTGCTGTTTCTTTATAGTGTTATCAGCCGTGTCGTAAAGACGAAGCGTGGCCTAGTGCAATGTAGAAAAACACCGACAGGCATGCAATGGTTTCGTGTGCATCCAAGACCAAACATTATCTATAGACCCAATTCAGTATCTCCGATTCATAGTTTCTTTTGTTGATGTCTCGCCAGAAATTGGTCCTCATCTGACCCTGGCTGTTACTATTATATTAACTATCTCCGCTTTCACTTATATACATATTATAAATATATTATATACTTATTATAAATATTATATACATATAATGTACATAGTATATACATATCATATGAATATTATATGCATATTGTAAGTATAATACACATATCATAAGCAATTCATTTTAATCACAAGCATTCATACAGGGATTAAACGGTGTTTTTATTGCGTTTACGGTGGTATGAACGCAATGGGATACATACATATTCTATATAGCGCGTTAGCGTTATATATGTTGTATCCCATTGCGTTCATACCACCGTAAATAACATGCTATATATTGAATATGTATGTATCCCATTGCGGTCATGTCACCGTAAACGCAATAAAAAAAAACGTTCAATGCTTGTATTTACATCAAGCAAATCGTTAAAATACAGTAGGAAGAAAATAAATGTCATGATATGCTGCGACGTTGGTAACTACGGCAGTCGTGGTTGCTAAGATAATATAGTTCCAGGTGAATCAACGTAAAGACACCAGTATTGTTGTTAAATACGTTTTACTTTTTCAATTGATTAATATATTCACAATCCACAATTCCCCCCTCAGATTAAGTATGGTTATCAAACATAGCGAGTATTGGCACAGATAAAGTAGTGACGTGGTCGATTGTTCTATAGGGACTGTACACTTCAGCCATTGTTGTTGTCCGCTGGACATGTTTTCATTCCTTTACGTTCATTTTAACGAAGTCAGGGTTTACTACTAGCTGAAGAAGGAAGAGATCTAAATATTTGTTGTTAGCTTACCTCGTGGAGAAGTTAAATATTCACTCATTTTCGCAATCTTCAGTTTAGTCTTTAACAAAACACTCACATGACATAAGCTTTTTGTACAGAGATCATCGGGTAACAGGCGAAAACGCTAAAATTGCGTAGATCAGTTCTTTGAAAATGGCGCCGTCTAGTTAACGTTCCGGTAAAAAGAGGCGACGTCATCCTTATGTTACCGATTCCCGCGCTTTTTAATCCGCTGAGCCTTTATTCATTGTTTTACACTAATTTTAACGCAGTCAGAGTTTACTACACTGAAGAAGGGAAAGATTTGATCTCTTTTGGAAAAAAAACGGTATCTTTCTTAGTAAGGTGCCGTTCGCCTTTAACTAATCATCAAACAATTTGGGGTCATTTATAGTATAAACACACAAAATTATTAACCAATCTTCCCTTCTATATCTCTTCGAATTCGCTCGCTGTGATGTTAGGGGTAAAATAAATGGGTAAAGACCACATCTAATTCACCTGTTTTATTTCCATTATCGAGAAATGATAGCTAAGGGCATTGAAAAATGGGATAACTTTATATTGAAAATAAAAATTAAATTATCTATTGGAAATTAGTTTTTTGGCGAATACTTCATCAGATCAAAGAAGTCTAGGACTTTATTCATGTTGAACATGATCGCTCGCGGAGGGAGATTAAATGCTTATTGCTGCTAGATAGTGGATAATCTTAAACTGATGGGATTTTAAGTCGTTAATTTGCATTTTATGTGACTTTCCTGCCAGAAAAGTGCAAAAAAAACGACGTGTGTTTGCCTTGTGGTCTGTTTGGGTACAGAAAGTGTGTATGTATGTCATGTCCCGCGTGAGCTCGCGCGGCAGAGGTTTTACTTTTGATTTTACTACTTGAAGATGTGGTCTGAGCTCGCTGATTAATTACAACTGAGAAAAACTACAGCGAGACAGTGATGACGATCATCATGTTAAGATGAGAGTTCGCCTTGACTTTCGGTCGATGTTAAATGGGGAACTTATTTAAACGAGAGAACATGACGTTCGTCTGAAACGGAATAGCTGAAGTTAGAGATTACGTAGAATCGATGCACATAGTTCGCCTGTAATTAATATCCCAAAGAAAAGTAGATATGAATATCAAACCGCGTTCTACACTCAATTTAGCCAGCTTGAGCTCACACACCAATCCTTAAATTAGATGTATGGTATATCTTCTTTTTTATTAAAAAAAAATCAACGTGAAATTAAATTCAATTATCATTCGATTCAGATTACCACACTATATGTCATATATACTTTTGAAGACACGTTTGAAAATTAATTACCAGAAATTGTCAGACGGGTTTCAAAAAAGCAAATCGTGTAAAGTCCATGGTCACGTGCACCTAATTTGAAGCTTCATTGGTTTGCAGACTGATTTTACGCTAGACTTTCATGTGCCTAATATTTTTTGCTTCAAAAAAACTTTAAATTTAACACGAACATACATGTATTGGACTTTAATGTATCCCCTCAAAGACAGAGAATAAAAACTGTTATGTAAATAGTTAATGCTTGTTCAGTTAGAGAAATGAATCCCTACTCGGAGCAAAATTGTGGAATCGCGAATTGCCAACTGCCCTGACCGGGATCGCGGACCACCATGTGTAAGATCGCGAACCGCCCTGAATGAGATCGCAGAGAGCCATATGTGAGATCGTGAAACGTCCTGTATGAGATCGCGAACCTCCCTGAATGAGATGGCGGACCGCCATGTGCGAGATCGTGAAACGTCCTGTATGAGATCGCGAACCTCCCTGAATGAGATGGCGGACCGCCATGTGTGAGATCGTGAAACGTCCTGTATGAGATCGCGAACCTCCCTGAATGAGATCGCGGACCGCCATGTGTAAGATCGCGAACCGCCCTGAATGAGATCGCGGACCGCCATGTGTAAGATCGCGAACCGCCCTGAATGAGATCGCGGACAGCCATGTGTGAGATCGTGAAACGCTCACACGAACCGCCCTGTATGACATCGCGAACCGCCCTGTATGAGATCGCGAACTGTCCTTTTTGAGATCGTGAACCGCCCCGTGTGAGATCGCGAACCGCCCCGTGTGAGATCGCGAACCGCCCCGTGTGAGATCGTAAACCGCCCTGTGTGAGATCGTGAACCGCCCCGTGTGAGATCGTGAACCGCCCCGTGTGAGATCGTAAACCGCCCTGTGTGAGATCGTGAACCGCCCCGTGTGAGATCGCGAACCGCCCCGTGTGAGATCGCGAACCGCCCCGTGTGAGATCGTGAACCACCTTGTATGAGATCGTGAATCACCCTGTGTGAGATCGTGAACCGCCCCGTGTGAGATCGTGAACCGCCCCGTGTGAGATCGTGAACCGCCCTGTGTGAGATCGTGAACCAGCCCTGTGTGAGATCGTGAACCGCCCTGTGTGAGATCGCGAACCGCCCGTGTGAGATCGTGAACAGCCCTGTATGAGATAGCAAACCACACTTTGTGAGATCGCGTGCCGCCCTATGTGAAATCGCCCCCCTTCCCTCAGAAACAGTGTCACATACCCCTGTTTGTGCAATATTGCTGCGAGATGCTTAAAAGCGGCAACATGTAACGGGTCTTTCAAAGACGGTAAAAAATAAAGGATAAATGAATGAATAAATAAATAAATAAATAGTAATGTGTCATACGGTCGTTGTGCCTTTATAAATATGTAACTCAAAACAAATAACAGATCCAGTCCTTGAAACAGTAACAAGACACCAACACAAACTACTCTAATAAAGGAAAAGGCCACTCGCGATTCGAACATATACGACTGTATTCAGCGACTTAACCACTTAAAGCCTTCAGAACTGATCCATCAATGTAAAAAGTTTCGGGCATCATGCAATGCCCTCCATGAATATTGAGTAGTCTGCAACCAAAGGTCAACACGAAAGGTCACCTGGTGAGATTATAACTTAAGGTTTTATAAGCGATTACTAACAGAACGCTGTTTGTTATGGTGTCGATTGAAATGTTTTTTATACCATGGGTGCAGTTTTATTAATTTTTGTGGCTTGCAGTGTATATAGACTGTCGGCGCTGTAGCATACTCAAAGTCCAAGCGACGCTTTAAACACTTTTCGATTTGCCATAACCAAAATTCGACACAAAATCTTTATTTCTGCTTAAATAAAAATACGAGTTAATGGAATTTAATACTATACATAATGGAGGCAGTCTCAAAAGTCCATTCTGAACTCATCGGGTATTGTCGCAGATATACGTAGATTCACCGAGGTGTTCCCGGTAATTTAAAGAGTGCAATTATCTATTTAAATTGAAGGCTCGTCATATCAATCTTTACATCAACCTTGCCTCGTTTTCATTTCCAATAAAACTCTATTTTTAGATCAAGGGCATCTATAACTTCCAGCTGTTTATTACTCGGAAGCTTCTATCTCCAATAGACGTTACTGTGTATGGCCTCTTTTCTCTATTGTTGGCATCAGTCGGAAACATTTAGAATGTGACACGATTGTCGTTTGTCGTAGATGTTACTTAAAATTTTAAATACATTGATCAAATTATGTGATCTGTCGTTGGGCAGTGTTGGGGGATTAAATGGTTTGATACAGTTTTACCTCAGGTTGGATGTCATCCAACTCCCAAAGCATGAAATAATCATTCCAACTGTTGAATAACATTCAGTTTTTACCATGCGTGACGCTAATTGCGTTTTGATTGGTTAACACGGGAAATTTTGACAGGGACTATTTTTTAATCACGTGGTTCACTTCGTTTTGATTGGCTTACATTTGAAATGTCGCTTCACGAGGTCCCGGAAATACTAACTTGCGCAGGAAGTAGTTCGCAGTATTTTTTGTCGTATTTTTAAATATATATACAGATTTCTAACAATTTTATTGCTTTCGAAAGAATAAACTTGCTTTTTATTTGTTATGATTTGTAGTTAGTTGTAATGCTTCCATACATTGGCAAAATTGTCATTTTTGGATATTAATTAGCGGCATTTCACTTTTATTAGGTAATATCCTTAAACCCACCTAATATTGTGAAAAGAATATACGTTGACACAAAACATCTCAATTCCTCCTCAGATTTAGCTTTGCTTTTGTAGTATAGAAATAGATCACACAAACACGTGGTTGTTGTATATAGTATTTCTTTCACTCTCGTTAGTTACTTTTCATAAGTTACAAAAACACGAGCTCTATAAGCACTCGTTGTATGACCTCTACATTAAGCTTTGTGACTCTCCGCTGGACATTTTCTATAAATTCAATATCTTTCACTTAATAAGAGATCCCTGAACGTGAAGATTATCCCAAATAACACGTTAAACATTTAAATCTAAATATGTAATTGTTCTTCTTATCTCTCCTTCTATTTATACTATTTACTATTCATGTATAATGAATTTAAATCTTCATCTACTGTAAATTCCAATACACCTATTATTATTCTTTTTTCTTGAAGTATTTCCTTTGTTCTTTGGATTTAATTGAAAGAACCTTAAAGTTTTTTTTGTTTTTGTTTTTGTAAAAGCAGACCTTTCATATACAATGTAAGTGGATTAGTTGTAGCCGTATGGTTTTATGAAACAGCACTACAGAAGGAGTGGAAAGGCAGCAGGGCCCTTCGTAACATCTGTTTTACAAGTACATGTAGTAGATTTGGCCGCTTTTTAAGACTGTCGAGTTTTCAACTGATATTTCTATTATCTGGAAGTGCCAAGGATATTATCTCGAGAGTGTGTAAATGATGCCGTCGAAAAAAAATTGCATTGTAATAGTGTAGACAAATTATACTTAAGTATATATCATTTTGATTGGCCGAGGTCTCGTCTGGAATGCTAATGAGATGGTCGAGTAGGCCTTGCCGACGGGTGTTGGGAGAAAAACACAATAAAAACTCCTCTATTGGAGGGAACGTGTCGGTGGCTTTCACGACCTCCATCTATATCGCCCGCCTAATGACTTGTAATCAGACGGACTTGTCCGTCTGTATTAACGTCCGTATCGTTCTTTCCGCTGACGAACATTGGAGGTATATACACATTATCACTTCTATCTACAGTGATTTATAATGATGATAATTGTGTGTACTTGTTTTTGTAGTAAAACGATATTTTGTGCGTACATCGTTAAGTGTTGATTTCATGCTGCATATGCACACATGTATTTTCCTTAATTCCCGAATTCATGTTATTTTACTCATTGTCAAGTTCTACTTCCACACTTTTCTTTTTATACATTCACATATCTTCACTCACATAACTACACTCACATATCCACGAATTTGTACATTTACAATAATGGACAGGGATTCACATATTCACATTTTAATATTCCCATGAAATTTACATATTTATATTCCCATATATTTTACATATTTGTATGCCCATATAACTTAAATGTTTATATTCCCATATAATTTACATACTAAAGAGAAAAGTATGAAAATTCGACCTTTTCCCTGAATTTAAGTGTTTAGCACACTCATTAGTCAAATTATATGCTACGTCATAATCGACATTTGACTTATGAGCGTGCTGAACATCTCAGCGCAAGTTATTGCGAAAGATGTCTGCGAAAGTAATTTGTAATATTCATTTCGGTATGACGATAGAAGTATATCTGTAGGACATACAACACCCGTAACCCAATCTACCTAATTTGATATTTATTGCGTTCTAGTAGCAAAGTCAACGGCTCAAATTCAATAAAACTTAGACGTGTGACCTAAATGTGTCAACTAAGCATTAGATAACAGAAATGAACTTAAAACCTGTTTATGAGCAACGCCTTTGAGCTAATCGAATGTAATAAAATTTGTTGGAATGAAATTACCAGATATGTTTCGTTAGACATCATAATATGTCTTGCTATGTTTGTTTATTTGTAAATTCCAGTGTAGATATTGGTAAGTACAAAGTTGAGGTTTGTATACGGATATCTTGTCGTTAATGTACGGATGACATTTCAAGGCAACCCCAGATAAGACAAAGTTGACGTAGGGCCCTTCAGCATCTCTGAATCCGACCGCTGTCAACCAGGCCTATCGCACGTGCTCGTCAGCACTCTTGCGTAAGTTGATTGACGTTCTGTCCTAAACATGCGTGTTTCAGTAATGAATCAATTGATTGTATGATGCCTTGGGAGCATCTTGGCATTTCACACCTGGAATAGACTTTTTTAATGTCTAGGGACTGAGTTTTAATTCTATTCAGCAATAGTTCGCTAAAATAACAAGAAACCCATGGTACCTTGAGGGTCATCTGAGCTAAAACCCTCAGTCAATACCGACCGTGCTTCCTCTCCAAGGGAGTGAATGCGGGAAAAAAAGGCCAAGAAACTTACGGGCCTCGCACGGACTTTTTGCAATTTTTCTAACAAGCACATCACCCGTATGGCACGTACGATGGCTGTTGAGCATGCCCAACAATGCAATACATTAAGATTTCCCAAGAAACGCAAAGGACGCAGGTGTGCAGTGCTCCCAACCTAAGGTCAAACTTGTGTTTCTTTACTGCTCGTGGGAAGAAACCCAGTGGTCCAAGACGCAGGTCGGCCGCAGGTTTCCCGCGCGTCCTGAGTAAGACGGACGCACTCTCAATGTACGAACTAAATATACCTTTCGGGACAAGTACGGCACCTTATTAATATACGTTGACCTTTGTGTTGCTTCTGGAGTTGCAAAAGACGAAGATGTTGAAGACGATTTGGCATCCCTCCGGGAGCCGACTAAATAGAAGTGATGAAGATGACGGTCACTTTGTCTTTATAAAAAAACATGTACAAAACACGTATGGCGACGGTACGGTCCACACGAACGTTGAAAACGAGACGAACGTAAGGATGGTTCGTGTGAAGTTTTAAGGTCATTTGACACATAAAGCCATTCGGCATTGATGTCGGCATGCGCCTTGTGGCGTAAACTTCTCATCTCACAGTTTCAAATTCTTCTCAAATTTCAACATTGGGATTTGATTAAATCTTGCCAGAAATGACCCTGATATTGTTCTGACCAAGTGTTGTATTTCAGGTCGGTTCGAAATCCAAGATTATCGCCATGGCCACATTCTTGCAAAAAAAAAAAAAAAACCACACATTTTAAACTTCCCCAGTTCCACAGGCGATAATTAGTTGAAACTTGTCATGAACTATCCCAATGTTGTCTGATTAAGTGTTATTTTCGGTATACAGTTTTGCAAAAGTATTTTCACCATTATACTGCTACTAAGCATACAAAATGTATACTCGTACTTTTGTCTCTATGGCATATATCAGTTTAGCCCCATATGGCCTCTTGTTTCTTTTCAACTTACTGCTAGGCTTACACTCATAAAAAAGCTTTATTTACGGTTCCTTTGAAATGAAACAACATAGCCTGAAAAATTTTAAATACTTGTACATGTGTATTTTTCAAACTATGAAGTAAATTTGATAGCATGTATATATGTTAAAGGGAAAAATGAATCTTCATAAAATTTTACGCCATATTTTTTTTTTTCTTCGCTCTGGAGAAATCGTTGAGTGATGACGTCATTTGGTTTTTTATACATTGTATACGCACATTATTTTTGATCTGATAAAAACCGAGGAGGACTTTAACAAAGTATATCTTGGAATCTCCCTGATTAAAAACACAACTGTTATGTAACAACTATAGATATGATCAATAGTGGAATATATACCCCCGTCATATATATTCTGCCGTTCTCGCCCTCTCACACAGAAATAAGCCCGCATGTGAAACCAGAAGGCTTGGAGTATTATCCTGACATTACACCATGCTCCATAAACTACACAGATAACACACCAGTGCCATTTGTAATGCAATCGATGCATCCTTTACTTATCTGCTATCTCTCAGGCAAAACCTGGGCTCCCTCATCATCATACAGGTACCCAAAACATCTCACGTGAATTTTTCTTCGTTGCCATTAACTTTTTCAACTGATCATCGTAAAATACAAACCATGCGCAAATTATACCATCAAACTAGTGTCAAATTTAACACTTAAATCGCACCTTGCAAAGAAAAGGTGTCTTTTCTATGGGCAAATCGACAAAATCAGCGACGAAAATCGTAATTTGATTTTCACATTGCGTTCACCACATCGCCCCCTAGCGGTGAACTCGTGTATTTATTAAGAGTTATCTACCGTGATATGTAGGTAAACCTTGCTTTCTGATAACGATCCTCTGCATGGATATTGATAGAACGTCCCCGGGAGGCAGGTAAAGGTTGGGCGATAAGAAACGTAAATTAGACGCGAGTAGGGGGAGCCTTCGTTACAGGATGGGAGAGTTGATAACTCCTAAAAACAGCCCCCAATTTATGCAAAGAACTCGTGTCATTTTTACTAGTGAACATGAGTAATGATACACCGATGAAGAATTGCAGACAGATATTTATCTGTTAAGTATTTTCTTAGTTTCCCTTCAGCATCATTGCATTGTGGGCTGTTCAATCGTCAGTTCAGATAAAGACACAATACATAATAATCACGTTGAATTTTTTCTTTGCTTTTTAAATTTTGATCTTGTACTTTTTTTATTATCATTCATTTTGGTTTTTTGGTTGCTCCTGTAGGACTCCCTCCCTCCTTTGCAATTGTTTTAAAAATTAGTGAGGCGCAAACTAAAAGTAAGTTCAGCACGATTTTGCATCTAGTGTAAACCTTGAGGAAGTGCTCCCTTCTAATATTCAAATTCATATATTGTTAAAGTGATAGTGTTCCTTGTATATTGCTCTATTGCTTCAGAACTATGTGTCTTATATTGTGTTACTTTGGTTTTACGCCCCCTTCTATTTGTCTTATATTGTGTTACTTTGATGTGGCGCCCCGTTCTATTTGTCTTATATTGTGTTACTTTGGTGTGGCGCCCCCTTCTATTTGTCTTATATTGTGTTACTTTGGTGTGGCGCCCCGTTCTATTTGTCTTATATTGTATTACTTTGGTGTGGCGCCATCTTCTATTTGTCTTATATTGTATTACTTTGGTGTGGCGCCATCTTCTATTTGTCTTATATTGTGTTACTTCTGTGTGGCGCCCCGTTCTATTTGTCTTATATTGTATTACTTTGGTGTCGCGCCCCTTCTTTTGCTATTGTGCTATGTTTGCTTTTTCTCTGATATGCTCTGTAACATGTTCTGTTCAATTTCAGTTTTGTATCATATGTTGATTGCTTCACGTGCGATCGTTTGTTATTACATATAATATCACATTTCTCTCTGCAACAGTTATAAAACATGGAATTGCACGCTCGAGTGTTCTGTGATATTGCATAATTCCTGTCAACCAGATTGGCCAAGTTTCGTGAGAGTGCAATGCGATGTTTGATCAAAGATGTGATATTGATGCCGATGTTTTAAATATTATGGAATAAAATGCAGTTTAAATGTCGTGTAACATTCAACATTTTGTGCTTCGTCTTTTAAACAGAAATGCAATTAAACAGTTATTGCACTTTTTCTTCCAACATGATGATTTATGGAGCGAAGATGACCAATATCGACCGAGGCCGGATGTTACCATCGAGTTTCAGGTTGTTCTACAAGTAACTTCTGATCTTGTCATTGTTAAAATTGATATAACTTCCCTTTTCTGATCTATTCGTTTTCATCTTAAGAACCTCTAATTTTCGGATTCCATTGTTTTGGAAGGTAGAAACTGCCCTTCCCTTCCGACTGAACAGTTCTATAGAACGTGGATGTTGCTGTTCCGTAACGTTGCATTGTTTGATTTTCTTCCTTCCAATCTGACTTTTATCATCGAAGCTGGTGCGTTGTCCTTTTTGGCGAAACTTTACCAAGGTTAGAAATAATTGCATAATTATCTGATGTCTTTTGATCAAGTTATTGTAAAATATTGTAAAATGCAATATTCCAGTTTCTACTGAAGTTGCACTCAATGCCTACTAAATTGAATATTTTTCATTTGCCCATGAATTTGCCCAGATTAATACTGAATAATGCGTATGGAATGCGTTCAATCCTTTAATAAATGAATGCGTTTTCAATCATTCAGATAATTTGATAACAAAACAATTCATTATCGCTTCTGTTTTCTTTAATCAATCTGAAGACATCAAAAACAATTTTGAGGTAAAAATAGAATTCCACATAGAAAAAAAAACTAAATATATGGTAAATTCTTGATATCTCGCCCTTTTTTAATGGTGTGCCAGTCTACAGATGAGAAACAGGATACCCAGAAGGAAACAGTCAATCTAAAACCCTTTGTAATTCCAACCTCTACCCCTCCCAGGTAGAACACGATTCTGAAATGAACTTCCGGTTGGGTTGGTGTTACGATAAATGTATATATCGCACACCTGGGAATGGTTAAGGTGTGTGTTATAAATCTATCATTCAATTGGAAGCTTTTCTGTTAACTCTGATCCCATTCCTTAGTTTTCTGTAAACAGTACAAGAAACTAGATTATAACGAGGATTTGTTTCGGCTACATGTTTACAAAGCACCATTGTTTTTGCTTTTATCCTTGAAACATATTATGCTTTGAAAATCATTAATATTTCCTAGCAGCCTTCTAATGAAGGCATAGGGTATATACTAATGTTATTTGTGAGCACGTAGATTTCTATTAAATATTATGCTTTAGATTTTGTCTTGGTCAATTTTTTTTTTTAATTTATGAAAACTTGATCTGTTTTAAAATTAGTTAAAGAGAATTTGTACTTTCCAATCACCATCCAATACTAACTTAGATCTTGGGCTTGCCGTCTCCTTTATGTAGTGATGTGTTTTGGTAAACAGTAGCTCCTGATTTCATGCAAAGCCGCTACTCTATCAGTACAATACCAGCACAGTTAGTTAACTGCCATTCGGTTGTGTCCTGAGGCATGGCTCCTAATGGACTGTACTTAGGTCCACCACACAATAATGTCATACAGGGCCACGCAGTAGACTTAACGGTCCACCACACAATATTGTCATACAGGGTCACACGGTACTGTCATACAGGGCCACACGGTAGACTTAACTGTCAACCACACAATATTGCCATACAGGGCCACACCGTAGACTTAACGGTTCAACACACAATACTGTCATACAGGGCGACACTATAGACTTAACGGTCCACCACACAATACTGTCATACAGGTCCACAAAGTAGACTTAACAGTTCACCACACAAAACTGTCATACGGGGTCACATGATAGATTTAACGGTCCACCACACAATACAGTCATACAGGGTCACACGGTAGACTAAACAGTCCACCACACAATACTGTCATACAGGGCCACACGGTAGGGTTAACAGTTCACCACACAAAACTGTCATACAGGGCCACACAGTAGACTTAACGTCCACCACACAATACTGTCATACAGGGCCACACGGTAGACTTAACGGTCCACCACACAATACTGTCATACAGGGTCACACGGTAGACTTAACGGTCCACCACACAAAACTGTCATACAGGACCACACAGTAGACTTAACGTCCACCACACAATACTGTCATACAGGGCCACACGGAAGACTTAACGGTCCACCACACAATACTGTCATACAGGGTCACACGGTAGACTTAACGGTCCACCACACAATAATGTCATACAGGGCCACACGGTAGACTTAACAGTCCACCACACAATACTGTCATACAGGGCCACACGGTAGGGTTAACAGTTCACCACACAAAACTGTCATACAGGGCCACACAGTAGACTTAACGTCCACCACACAATACTGTCATACAGGGCCACACGGTAGACTTAACAGTCCACCACACAATACTGTCATACAGGGTCACACGGTAGACTTCAAGGTCCAACACACAATACTGTCATACAGGGCCACACGGTAGGGTTAACGGTCCACCACACAATACTGTCATACAGGGTCACACGGTAGACTTAACAGTCCACCACACAATACTGTCATACAGGGTCACATGGTAGACTTAACAGTCCACCACACAATACTGTCATACAGGGCCACATGGTAGACTTAACGGTCCACCACATAATACTGTCATACAGGGCCATACGATAGACTTAACAGTCCACCACATAATACTGTCATACAGGGCCACACGGTAGTCTTAACGGTCCACCACACAATACTGTCATACAGGGCCACACGGTAGACTTAACGGTTCACCACACAATACTGTCATACAGGGTCACATGGTAGACTTAACGGTCCACCACACAATACTGTCATACAGGGTCACACGTTAGACTTAACGGTCCACCACACAATACTGTCCTACAGGGTCACATGGTAGACTTAACTTTCCACCACACAATACTGTCATACGGGGCCACACAGTAGACTTAATGGTCCAACACACAACACTGTCATACAGGGCCACACGGTAGTCTTAACAGTCCACCACACAATACTGTCATACAGGGCCACACGGTAGACTTAATGGTCCACCATACAATACTGTCATACAGGGCCACACGGTAGACTTAATGGTCCACCATACAATACTGTCATACAGGGCCACACGGTAGACTTAATGGTCCACCATACAATACTGTCATACAGGGCCACACGGTAGACTTAACAGTCCACCACACAATACTGTCATACAGGGCCACACGGTAGACTTAACAGTCCACCACACAATAACGTCATACAGGGCCACACGGTAGACTTAATGGTCCACCATACAATACTGTCATACAGGGCCACACAGTAGACTTAATGGTCCACCATACAATACTGTCATACAGGGCCACACGGTAGACTTAACAGTCCACCACACAATACTGTCATACAGGGCCACACGGTAGACTTAACAGTCCACCACACAATAACGTCATACAGGGCCACACGGTAGACTTAACCACACAATACTGTCATACAGGACCACACAGTAGTCTTAAAGGTCCACCACACAATAACGTCATACAGGGCCACACGGTAGACTTAATGGTCCACCATACAATACTGTCATACAGGGCCACACAGTAGACTTAACGGTCCACCACACAATACTGTCATACAGGGTCACACGTTAGACTTAACGGTCCACCACACAATACTGTCATACAGGGTCACACGGTAGACTTAACGGTCCACCACACAATACTGTCATACAGGGCCACACGGTAGACTTAACCACACAATACTGTCATACAGGACCACACAGTAGTCTTAAAGGTCCACCACACAATACTGTCATACAGGGCCATCCGGTACCCATACAGGGCCACCACACAATACTGTCATACAGGGTCACATGGTAGACTTAACCACACAATACTGTCCTACAGGGTCACATGGTAGACTTAACTTTCCACCACACAATACTGTCATACGGGGCCACACAGTAGACTTAATGGTCCAACACACAACACTGTCATACAGGGCCACACGGTAGTCTTAACAGTCCACCACACAATACTGTCATACAGGGCCACACGGTAGACTTAATGGTCCACCACACAATAACGTCATACAGGGCCACACGGTAGACTTAATGGTCCACCATAAAATACTGTCATACAGGGCCACACAGTAGACTTAATGGTCCACCATACAATACTGTCATACAGGGCCACACGGTAGACTTAACAGTCCACCACACAATACTGTCATACAGGGCCACACGGTAGACTTAACAGTCCACCACACAATAACGTCATACAGGGCCACACGGTAGACTTAACAGTCCACCATATAATACTGTCATACAGGGCCACACAGTAGACTTGACAGTCCACCACACAATACTGTCATACAGGGCCACATAGTAGACTTAACGGTCCACCACATAATACTGTCATACAGGGCCACATGGTAGACTTAACGGTCCACCACACAATACTGTCATACAGGGCCACACGGTATACTTAACCACACAATACTGTCATACAGGGCCACACGGTAGACTTAACGGTCCACCACACAATACTGTCATACAGGGCCACACGGTAGACTTAACGGTCCACCACACAATACTGTCATACAGGGCCACACGGTATACTTAACCACACAATACTGTCATACAGGGCCACATAGTAGACTTAACGGTCCACCACATAATACTGTCATACAGGGCCACATGGAAGACTTAACGGTCCACCACACAATACTGTCATACAGGGCCACACGGTATACTTAACCACACAATACTGTCATACAGGGCCACACGGTAGACTTAACGGTCCACCACACAATAATGTCATACAGGGCCACACGGTAGACTTAACGGTCCACCACACAATACTGTCATACAGGGCCACACTTTAGACTTAACGGTACACCACACAATACTGTCATACAGGGCCACACGGTATACTTAACAGTCCACCACACAATACTGTCATACAGGGCCACACATTAGACTTAACGGTACACCACACAATACTGTCATACAGGGCCACACGGTATACTTAACAGTCCACCACACAATACTGTCATACAGGGTCACACTGTAGACTTAACGGTCCACCACAAAATATTTTCATACAGGGCCATACGATAGACTTAACAGTCCACCACACAATACTGTCATACAGGGCCACACATTAGACTTAACGGTCCACCACACAATACTGTCATACAGGGCCACACGGTAGACTTAACCACACAATACTGTCATACAGGACCACACAGTAGTCTTAAAGGTCCACCACACAATACTGTCATACAGGGCCACACGGTAGACTTAACGGTTCACCACACAATACTGTCATACAGGGTGACATGGTAGACTTAACGGTCCTACACACAATACTGTCATACAGGGTCACACGTTAGACTTAACGGTCCACCACACAATACTGTCATACAGGGTCACACGGTAGACTTAACGGTCCACCACACAATACTGTCATACAGGGCCACACGGTAGACTTAACCACACAATACTGTCATACAGGACCACACAGTAGTCTTAAAGGTCCACCACACAATACTGTCATACAGGGCCATCCGGTACCCATACAGGGCCACCACACAATACTGTCATACAGGGTCACATGGTAGACTTAACCACACAATACTGTCATACAGGGTCACACAGTAGACTTAAAGGTCCACCACACAATACTGTCCTACAGGGTCACATGGTAGACTTAACTTTCCACCACACAATACTGTCATACGGGGCCACACAGTAGACTTAATGGTCCAACACACAACACTGTCATACAGGGCCACACGGTAGTCTTAACAGTCCACCACACAATACTGTCATACAGGGCCACACGGTAGACTTAATGGTCCACCATACAATACTGTCATACAGGGCCACACGGTAGACTTAATGGTCCACCATACAATACTGTCATACAGGGCCACACGGTAGACTTAATGGTCCACCATACAATACTGTCATACAGGGCCACACGGTAGACTTAACAGTCCACCACACAATACTGTCATACAGGGCCACACGGTAGACTTAACAGTCCACCACACAATAACGTCATACAGGGCCACACGGTAGACTTAATGGTCCACCATACAATACTGTCATACAGGGCCACACAGTAGACTTAATGGTCCACCATACAATACTGTCATACAGGGCCACACAGTAGACTTAACAGTCCACCACACTATACTGTCATACAGGGCCACACGGTAGACTTAACAGTCCACCACACAATAACGTCATACAGGGCCACACGGTAGACTTAACAGTCCACCATATAATACTGTCATACAGGGCCACACAGTAGACTTAACAGTCCACCACACAATACTGTCATACAGGGCCACATAGTAGACTTAACGGTCCACCACATAATACTGTCATACAGGGCCACATGGTAGACTTAACGGTCCACCACACAATACTGTCATACAGGGCCACACGGTATACTTAACCACACAATACTGTCATACAGGGCCACACGGTAGACTTAACGGTCCACCACACAATACTGTCATACAGGGCCACACGGTAGACTTAACGGTCCACCACACAATACTGTCATACAGGGCCACACGGTATACTTAACCACACAATACTGTCATACAGGGCCACATAGTAGACTTAACGGTCCACCACACAATACTGTCATACAGGGCCACATGGTAGACTTAACGGTCCACCACACAATACTGTCATACAGGGCCACACGGTATACTTAACCACACAATACTGTCATACAGGGCCACACGGTAGACTTAACGGTCCACCACATAATACTGTCATACAGGGCCACATGGAAGACTTAACGGTCCACCACACAATACTGTCATACAGGGCCACACGGTAGACTTAACGGTCCACCACACAATAATGTCATACAGGGCCACACGGTAGACTTAACGGTCCACCACACAATACTGTCATACAGGGCCACACTTTAGACTTAACGGTACACCACACAATACTGTCATACAGGGCCACACAGTATACTTAACAGTCCACCACACAATACTGTCATACAGGGCCACACATTAGACTTAACGGTCCACCACACAATACTGTCATACAGGGCCACACGGTAGACTTAACCACACAATACTGTCATACAGGACCACACAGTAGTCTTAAAGGTCCACCACACAATACTGTCATACAGGGCCATACGGTACCCATACAGGGCCACCACACAATACTGTCATACAGGGTCACATGGTAGACTTAACGGTCCACCACACAATACTGTCATACAGGGCCACACGTTAGACTTAACGGTCCACCACACAATACTGTCATACAGGGTCACATGGTAGACTTAACGGTCCACCACACAATACTTTCATACAGGGCCACATGGTAGACTTAACCACACAATACTGTCATACAGGGTCACACTGTAGACTTAACGGTCCACCACACAATACTTTCATACAGGGCCATATGATAGACTTAACAGTCCACCACACAATACTGTCATACAGGGTCACACTGTAGACTTAACGGTCCACCACACAATACTGTCATAC
Organism: Pecten maximus; assembly: GCF_902652985.1. Lineage (NCBI taxonomy): Eukaryota > Metazoa > Mollusca > Bivalvia > Pectinida > Pectinidae > Pecten > Pecten maximus. The sequence continues at coordinate 36,408,322 of NC_047020.1, forward strand.
AGGGCCACACGGTAGACTTAACGGTCCACCACACAATACTTTCATACAGGGCCATATGATAGACTTAACAGTCCACCACACAATACTGTCATACAGGGTCACACTGTAGACTTAACAGTCCACCACACAATACTGTCATACAGGGTCACATCGTAGACATACAGGGCCACACAGTAGTCTCAATTGTCCCTCAACTCAAAAAGGTCATAAATGCCCAAATGGTAACACAGTAAGTTCATACAGAGCCAAGCTTGTGTGGCCCTGTAGGATCTTACTGCACTGATAGTCCGTTAAGACAATCGTGCCATACCTTATCGTGTTAAGATTACTTGGTGGCCATGTATGACTTTATTGTGTTGATCAGCCATTAAGACTATCATGTGGTCCTGTATGACTTTATTGTATTAATGAACCATTAAGACTATCGCGTGGTTCTATGTTCATTGTCCATTAAGACTACTGTGTGGCCCTATATGACTTGGTGTAAATGGATCGTAAGACTGTCGTGTTGCCCTGTATGACTTAATTGTGTTGATGAACTATAAGACTATCATGTGGTCCTGTATGATTTTATTGTGTTGATGGACTATAAGACTATCATATGGCCCTGTATGACTTTATTGTGCCCTAGAGCCGTAATGGGCCACAGAGTAGACTAAACGGCCAATCATTTCTATATCAAAAAGACATACCGTGTGGCCCTGTATGACAGTATTGTGTGGTGAACCATTAACTCTACCATGTGGCCCTGTATGACAGTATTGTGTTGTTGAACCAGTAAGAGGCCTAGCGGAAAATCCTCATTTCTACAAAAGGTACATCAATGAGCCTAGGAGGATCAATGAGGTCCTAATGAACATCCTTGTTTCTATAGTTCTACAGATGATAGATCAATGAGGTCCAGAGAAAATCCTCATTTCTACATATATTAGATCCATGAGGTTCAGAGGAAAATCCTCGTTTCTACATATATTAGATCCATGAGGTCCAGAGGGTACAGAAGGTAGATCAATGACAGATCAATCTATAATAATGAAGTTGGTATTTGACCTATGATGGGTGCAACCATGCTAAAGTATCAAGGATAAGATAGACAACTCTTGTCAGAAAAAAGTCAGAAGCCAGTTTTCATATTTATACAAATAAGACTATTATAAAGCTCAATTTCCAGATTATTTTATTGCGGAGACAAAATACAGAATATGGATTTAAATCTCTTACAAATTTATTTACCTCATACCCACACATACAAGGGACCAACGGTCCTCTTTTCAGATCTAAATTCTACATCCAGATCATATATACTAAGTAAATAATAAAGGCAGGTACATAAAACAATTATTATCTTTGGTTGAGGTGAACATGGATTTTTATTAACCCAACTATTAAAATACTAACCTAGAGTAAGGTTAATAAAAGGCCAAAGTTTAAGATATTGATAATTCTTTTACCAGACTAACAAAATAAAAAAAAAAAATGAACAAAATGGATTTAATGATATCTAAGATATTTCATTGTAAACATAGATAGAAAATATAAATGTATACATATATTTCATGAACATTTTGAGAATAAGAAGACTTTCACTCTCTGTGTCTGCTTCATAGTACAAGATGTCAGTAATTTTAAGTTACTATGCCAATTGCTGGAATGTTCAGAAGTGTAATCAGAAAATACAAACATAAAAGTACATATCCATAACAACATTTCAAAATAAAACTGAAGTAGTCGACATAATCACACATGAACAATCAGATCACAGTCCATGATAAATTTTGTAAAGATTATGCACAACTTTTACATTTTTGTACTGGACAAAATTCAAGGAAATTGATAATTAAAATAAAGCAATCTTTTGACAATCAAGTAAACAAATTGACAAATGTCTATCAAACCCCTAGAGCACAGACATCTGTATCTAGAGGACAGAGCCATAGATTTTATCTATTTGTTAAATATGAAACGGTTCACCAAAAAATAAATCATCATATGGATAAATTCAACTTCAGTAAATTTCAATAAATAATCATACCATTTGTATTCACATTCATTAAAGGGGCATTCTTTCGTTTGAATAAAGTGTAGGTCGCCAAAATGAAACTTAATGAGAAATGTGTATTTTTCCCAAGTAGTAAAAGTTATAATCTTTACATTAATACATGTACAGCAGTTTTAATCTCAAGGGAGACCAAGGTGCTTCAAGTATGAAATCCTTAAAATTCTCAATTCGACCCGAAATATCACTTATTACAGCAAAGACAGACAGTACTTGTGTACGTATCATCATTTTTCTGTACATTTCAGCGTTACTTTCATTACTGGTAGGCACTAAAACTCATATAATCCTCATTGGGGCATAGATTTTATCAATAGAAATTTGGCATGTTTTTGATGTCTGAATGAAGGAACGTCCCTTTAACTTACCATTTCTGGTCTGGAACACGTGTGTATATCTTTTACTGAATCATTTATATTAGCTTTTACAGTCAAAACACAATCATCCTGATATATTTGTAAATTGTGTGGCTTCAATTAATTAATAATTGATAGAAAGAATTTTAGATAGAACTTTTCTCTGAACAGAGTGAAGGGAGACAACTCTCTCTAAGATATCGGAATTCTCAACCAAAATAATTTGAAATACCTGTGATGACACTGAAATGGTTTTTGCTGCATCTACATGAAAATTTTAACTAAAAATTAATAATTCTTTTGGAACTAATTTAAAAATCGGATACTAGAAGTACTGTTTGTTTATCATTATACCCCAACTCCATTCATATAAATACTCACTTCGTGTTAATTAGGTTACAGCTTGTTTTCAGGATGTATGTATCTTACTGTTTAACATTAGCGTATTAAATGAATACTTCTAAAGGGAAAAAAGTATGACCAGCCAGTAACAGATTTACATGAGGACATATTGCAAGTTTCTGATTCACAAATAAGGTACATAATATAAAAATAAATATATTATATAAAGAAAAGTCAAATATGGCAAAACCTGACAAAATCTCACACTATCTGTCTGACAGACCCATTATCTACATTGTGAAAAATATCAAGCGAGTAATAAATGTTGCTTTGACCCAAAACATAAAACAAAAGATAAATAGTATATATATCTCTCTTCGTTTGAGCCTCAGTCATCACAGATCTTCTTAAATGACTTTATTTGTGAAAATTGTATTGCACAACAAACAAGAGACAATACACAATATGTCATTGTCTTCAAAACAAATAGCTTTGTGGATTTGAAGTTCCAAATATAATGAACCAGGAATGATCGCTTATGCAAAAAGGGATTTTTTATAAAATTTACAGCCAATCAGAAGGGACAGATCTTTTTTTTTTTTCACGAGTAGCTGTACGAAATTATCAGATGAAGAAAATTAATTAAATCAATTAGCATTAAAAGAGGACAATTTTACTTTTGGGTATCAATACCATAATCAAATGAGATTTCATTTTTTAATTATACAAATTTTTCTGATCACAAATTTTATAGTCACCAGGAACATTTGAAAAGATATCCAAAATAATCTTAATTCTCGTTAAATAATTTAAGTCTCAAACTTATGCAGATTTCTACTTAACAGAAATTTCTACAGGAAACTAAGTGAAAATGTCTAATTATGGTATTTATTTCAGGAGGTACGCTTTACCCAGGAACACACCGGAAGGCACCACTGTCAGGTTGAAATATGAGTTTGGTTTGACTGCAGCCCTGTACTCTCCAGTGAAGGCATCAGTGATGTTGTAACCCCGATCATCTACCAGGCCAAGGGTGGCTCCCTTCACGGAAATCTACAATGTATTTTACTGACTGTGAGTGTTTATACAACATTAATTACTGCATGACAACAAAAGATTCAATGTTATCAAATTCAGTTTTTATCACATTTCTTTCACTGATGAAATCAATAAAAATAGAATTATTACCGACCAAAGAAATTCTACAATTTAATTTACATTTTCTAAATTCTAAATATTGTTTGCTTGCTGAACTTATATCCCTGTTAACAGTTGGGTTCATTTTGACGTGGGTATCCTTGTAGTAGCTGGTGGCTACCTCAAAGAACAACATACAGGATGCCTATTGCATGCCATCCAGAGCAATTAGGGAAAAGTGTCTTTACATTATAATACCATGGGGACAACTACACCAGTAGAAGATATGGTCTGATATCAGCTTCCCGAGAAACACAAACTGTCACTGACAGGGATTAATCTGTACCTCTCAGATCATTACCTGGCATTGTATTAGACCAATGTCCTACTGTGGTTGCTTGCCTATTGAAGCCAGCCTTCTCAATTAAGAATATTAAATAAAATGTATATATATTTGATTGAATATTGATATGTCAATAAATAACTCTGTATCTCATTGTAGATACAATATAAATACATATCATATCAATCCATAAATTTGACTCAAAGATGGGGGTATTTTTATTGCAAGACAATGAATCAACATTTACTTTTTTTTTATTAAACTGCAATAGACATATTAGAGACAAGTGGTTATATTACCAGGCATGGGCTTATTGATATATACAGTCAAACCTGTATTAAGCGGCCACCCAAGGGACTGACAGATATTGGCTGCTTAAGACAGGTGGCTGCTCAAACCAGGTTGGCCAGAAACGGCCTGATGTCTAATTCTTTTTTTCAACAGTTTATTGAAAGTATCATATTATAATGCACTTATTGATACTGATAACAATATACCATGTACAGTGTATTTTGAAATGAAAACCAACAAAGATCAAAGTTTTGATGAATTTGATAAAAATACCTGGTCATGTGATCATCGCGGATGTCTACTTCCCGAAAAAATGGCTGCTTAATACAGGACGATACAACGACTCGGGGGGAGATTTTTGTGGCCGTTGGCCGTGTTAGACAGGTGACCGCTTATTTAAGGTTCATTATATTCTGTTTTCTATCAGGCGGACCACAGACTGGCCGCTTAACGGAGGTGGCCGCTTATTCGAGGTGGCCTTTAGAGCAGGTTTGACTGTACATGGCCTTCATACTATGTATGGGCTTATAATCAGACAGTGGCTTATTACCAGGCATGGGCTTCTTGTCAGGTATGGGCATATCACCAGGGATGGACTTATTACCAGACATGGACTTATTGCTGGATAAAAATGGTAAGTTTTACTAATGGTATTCAAAAACAACTTACTAGTGACCCTGGTCCTCCATCACCAAAATTCAGTATTGCAAATGCAAAATTTCCCTGTGGTGTTATTGGTTTATTCCAAACTTGTATTTTACCAGCCTGTAATACAACAATAAAGTCTATTTCACCTGTAACACAGAAATACAGTCTATTTCACCTGTAACACAGAAATACAGTCTGTTTCACCTGTAACACAGAAATACAGTCTATTTCACCTGTAACACAGAAATACAGTCTATTTCACCTGTAACACAGAAATACAGTCTGTTTCACCTGTAACACAGAAATACAGTCTATTTCACCTGTAACACAGAAATACAGTCTGTTTCACCTGTAACCCAATAGTCTATTTCACCTAAAATGCGGACACCTTTATCAACAAATTAAGTTAGGCAATTTATGTAGAAAAGAATATGATACGTACGGTATGGATCAATCTTCCTTGAATTCCGAGCGGATCCTGGTTAATCGAAATCGCACCCTTGTTCTGCAATAAATCTTTGGACTCTTTCCGAATATTTCGTAGATCATTAGACATGAGTAGAGGAGCGGCCATTATCGACCACATGGCCATCTGAACACGCTGCTGGTTGTAGCTCAACCCAAAGTTTCCTATGATCAGCTGTAATATAGAACATTTCCTACAGTAATATCTCCTTATACCGCCAACCATTAAGGAAGATGCTGACGTTACAAAGGGTGTGGCAATTTAAAGAGGGATACATCTATGTTTTAAGTATAACAATATGAAAGATGCAAATCAAGACCTTTCTTTCAATTAATGAAGAGGTAGAAACATTTATTGGTCCATAAAATGAGCTAATGGCCTTAAAGGAAATCTAACAAAGCATAATATGACAGCACAGTGTTGAAAATACAACAGGATGGGCTTTGTGAAGACAATGGAACAGCACTGGCTAGCAATGCTAGCATTTTCACTGATCTGGCATTGGTGGGCCTTTATTGCCGTGGGCTTATTACCAGATAAAGCAGTTCTGTAGTAGCATAGAAATGTTGGTTTTAAAATTACACAATGTACTATTTTTTTATTTTCATTTTTTTTTTGTTATCACTTGAATCAAGGACTATAAATACACTGAACTTGATCACCGAATCTGAGATTTACAGAAACAGTGCTTTATCTCACTGATTTGGGAAAGGGCCTTTTTGTCTCATTTTAGGAAGAAAATTGGTAAATTGGGGAAGATTTTTTAGGAGTAAACTGAACAGTTTGAGAATTTGGCTTAGATATGAAATACATGTATTTTCAATTGGGAATGGGCCCATTAATGGCCCAAAAAAGCCCCATGAAAAAGCCATGAGAAAAATTAGTTGATGATTTGATTTGAAAATATTTTATTGTTATAAACAAATGGATCGGGCACAAGTTATTACAACTTAGAAAAGCCCTCTCCACAAATATATGTTACAGAAAGTGTGATAACGACACAAAATGATTACATTGATTTATATAGAAAGATAGCAAATAGTTGGAAGGAAAAGGGACAGATGTAGAGATATCAGGGTGAGAAGATGAAAATTGATATTTTTAATAAATTTACTAAATTAAATGTTCATGAATAATGTACACAAATTATTAATTGTTAAGCCAGAGTAATAATAAATAATACGTGGCACTATCTAGCTACACATTCAAAACATGTCACTTATCGAAAGTTCATTATATATATATATATATAAGTTTATGAAAATGGGTCCAGAATTCAGATATCATGAAAAATAAAAAGATAACAAACTCAAATGAGGCAAATTAAAAAAAAAAACATCAGTCATCAAAGAATCTCTAAACAAAACCCACCATATCAGGATCATTGAAGTTTCCTGGTCCTGCAACACTGCTAAAATTTCCAGAATCTTTTCCGTAGAAGTTGATGATAGACTCAACACTACCCCACGAGTCTTGTATGTCACCATAGTTACGCCATATGTTGCAGCTCTTGGCAATGGCCTGATAGGTTGGCTGAGAAAAAAATATCCATTTTAGTAATACAAAATTCATAATTTCGATCAAAGACTACACCATATGTGAGACAATAAAATTAGAAGTCTTAAATTACCTCTATATATATTAAATGAAATTTTACCTACATACAAACTGTACTGAAGGTGTTTTTCTTTTAACTTTCCAGAATTCCAATATATAAACAGTTATGTATTAAATGCACATACCAGGTACATACACTTAAGTCATATGCTAATTAAAGAATTTTGAAGTGCATGTATCAATTATCTGCCATTTGAGAAGACTTGGATAAAAGCAGCACACAGGACAAGCTTAGATTTGTTAAATACACAAACATTTCTATTGTTCTTTTTTTGTTTGTTTTTTGTTTTTTTTTTTTTAATATCTTTTGTAACATACCAGGTAATGTGATTTAATGTTAAATGTCCATTCTTGATTATTCTAGAATACAATAATGATGCAAGGAAATGGATTAACTCCCTTTAATCATATTCCACAAAACAATTTATTATGAAGTTTGAATTTTAAAACCATATTACAGTTTAAGTCTACTATCAGAATAAGAAGACAACTATGACATTTTCCAAACATTCATTATCTATCATTTCAATATATAACTTGGAGTTTATCTCTAAACGAATATTTCTACCTCTTGATATGGATATATATTTGAGGGAATCTCGAAACTTCCTCTTTTGTAACATATACATGTACAATGTTATACCTACTTTCTGAAGATATGCTGGCCAGCTACAGGAGTACAGAATCGGCCTTCCTGTCAAATTCAGAAACTGCTCCATGATGGGGTAGCCTGTAAATAGGAATTTTATCAGTCTGAAGACATTTTACTAGACTATAAAAATATTTTTAGAAATATTTTACTAGACATTAAATCATACATGTGTTAATCTGTGTTAATGAAATTTGGTTTGGTTTGTTTTGTTTAACGTCCTATTAACAGCCAGGGTCATTGGAATAATGAAACATTTCAACATCAGTCTTATAAAATTATGTAGGAAACACCTGAGAAATTATCATGATTGCAGTTCTGAAGAAGAAGATTTTAAGTTACTTTGGCTAATATATGCTTTCTGTCTCAAGTTTTTCTAAAATTTGTACAGGTAATATAATCTTAAAAACAAAATAATTTTATAGAGTTCAGTTCTACAAATCAAGTCTAGATACATAACCTCATCAGTTTGGGGAGGAATAAAAACTTACCAGGCCCCAGGTTATCTTTCTACCTTGCCTAAACTTAAGAAAATTCCCTAAGTTAAACTTTTACATAAGAAAGCATTATAGAAGTTACAGATAATTCCTTAACTTTTTCCCTAAATTATACATGATTTTTAATGGAAAATTTCAAGTTTAGTAATGTTGATGAAACTGGGCCTTATATACCGTAAATATTCGCATATAATGTGCACTCATGATAGGAATCTGTAAGTTATCAAAGCTACATTACAACATTTAATTGGAATCATCGGTCAGATTTGACATATTGAATTGACAAGTCTCATCTAAAATGTCTGTACAAAAAAAAATAATTAATCCTTCCCTCAATTACCTTGTGATTTTCAGGCAAGTATGATCATTTGTGGTATCTGTACGCAATACGTACAAAATGTTTATAGGTGAATTGGGAAAATTCAACAGACTATATGTATATATACATACAAGGAAAATATTTCCAAATTGCGGAATTCAGCATCAATACTGAAAAATTTCACACACATAACACAGACACACATTGAGTAAACCAGTCCACAATTACGTACCTATGGGTATATCAGCTGTTTCAGTGTAACAACCATCCAGTTTGAGACTGTCTATACCCCACGAGGCGAAGGTTTCAGCATCCAACTGCATGTAGAACTTACTACCTGGGTAACCTCCACATGTGTGTGTTCCAAAGTCCTCATAGATTCCTAATTTTAAGCCTTTACCATGAACCTGGAATCATGCAACACAAAAAAAAACATTAAATCAAAATTTTATTTTATGCTGAAACAGTTTTAGTATATCAAGTTGATAAATTTGTTGTCACATTTCAAGCCCAGTTTAATGGTGTCTTTATAAAGTAAAACTTTGATGCACATCATCTCAACTATTAACCCTTTCACCCCTACTGACCATATTGGACTTCAAATGATGAATGAATGGCAGAGTCCACTAAAGTTTCATAGGGTTGAAAAGAAACCATAAAAGAGAGTTATCTCTTATGCTGCTCTGTCATTTACATGGTACCAAAAGCTCAACTTGTCTCCTGACTACTTCAAATATGTATTAGTGTTCACAGAGGGTAAGAACTTTTACAAGCTATATTCAAATGTGGGTCTGATGTTCAATTGAAATTTTTTCCGCTGGAGTGTAGCATATCCCATTAAAAGGCAACGGCTAGCAATATCGACCCCTTACTCTCAAATACTGTAAACCTCTGGTTAGTTCGAACAAAATTAAATAAATATTGACGAACCAGTTCGAATTATTCAAAATTATGCTTCAGAAAATAAGCGTGAGTTCGAACTATTTGAGTCAATATCGGCGAAAATCTCGGCAGAGTGAAATCATTAGACACAAACACACATCCATCGTAAATCTGAAAAATTATTGTTTTTCTAGGAAAAAAATGTGTGTTCGAACTATCTGCATGTTCAAATTAATCGGAGGTTTACTGTATATAGTATTAAAGGGGCATAACTCCAACGAAAATCATTACAATGAAAATATATAAACCCCTTACTATCAAATATAGATTATTAAAGGGGCAATACCCCCAGGAAAATCATTACAATGGAAATATATCAACCCCTTAATATCAAATATATATAATCAAAGGGGCATAACTCCCAGGAATATCATTATAGTGGATAAAATCAAGTGCACAACTATTTAGGTACTGATCATGTGCACCAAGTTTTATAAAACTAGATGAGAAAGTAAAGTGTTTTACTTTAGTTTAACTTCTGTCTACAGATGGACACATAGAAGGGACACTAGTTTGTTTTTTCCCAACTTTGTATAATAATTTGTTGCCTTCAAAGATAAAATGTTGACCAGAAAAAATGATCTTAATGCAAGGACAGAAAATGTTATTGTAAATTCTTGTCAAGTCCCAAACTAAATCTGTTCTGAAATGACCAGGGATCTTACATAGTCAGCAAGAGCCTTTATTCCATTAGGAAATCTCTTTGGGTCAGCTTGGAGACGGTCATTGGCATCACGCTCCTTTGCCATCCAGCAGTCGTCTATGTTGACATATTCATAGCCCACAGCAGCATAACCATCTGACACCAGTCGGTCAGCCATATCCTTGTATAACTGTTCACTGTAGACACAAATAAAGTTATCTATAGATCAGGTATATTTTTCAAAAATATCTTCTTCTTTTTTCAGTGCCACACTTTCACGACATATAAGGCCCCTCACATGGTTGAGAAAAACATGTTAAATAAAAGTAGGAATTGAAGCTCAATTGTAATTATTCCCACACCATGTCAGAATAATGTCCACCATCTTCGATATGCATTATTTAAATTGATATTTAATCAAAATTATAAATAAATTCTGATGAGATTTTTCTCAAAAACAAGCAAAATTATAGCCAATTTCATTATTTTCATGAAAGATATATCTGTTACTTTTGCTCGAAATTTTCAGTGGAAAATTTTGAAAGAAGCAATCATTCTACAGTAGTATTAATAGTGACTGGCATTTGAGTATTCATTTTTGTTTTTTTAAAGATTTCAACAGATTCACAACTATGACACCAAAAGAGGATCAAGGCAATTCATTTTAATAAATCTGCTACCAATATGTGACATGGAGGTAAATCACGTGCCCTTATTTAAACAAGATTGACAATACTTCATCCCACCCTGCTACAGACAAGTATTGATCATAAAACCTAACATGTTTAGTATTGACAGAATGACTTGGACAAATGTCAGTCATTTCAACCAATATGCAACTGGTCAAATATCATAACTGTAAGTAGAACAGGCCTCTTGATTTTAGAAATTCATTTAATATTTTAGAATTTAAAAAAAAGAAGAAAAAAACAATATCATATTTTAAAATGACATTCCTGACACCAACACCTAAATTCTAATTACCTGATACAGTTTTTTGGTTCATTTTCACAATCAGTAATACAACGGAATCGTTGCCATGACATCCACCCCATGGGCGGAGTTCTGGCTAGCCCATTGTCGAGTCCCCAAACTGTGCCGATGATGACAAGAACAAGAAGTGGGAGAATCATATCTGTACCTGGAAAAAATATTGACAAGTGTCAGTTAAGTCCTAGCCTGTTGTCATCCACTACTTAAAAGAAAGATGTAAATTCTAAACAAATTCTGTTTCAGGTCACCTAATGGACCCATCTCTGTGTGTTTTCCTCCTCCTCGAACTAAATGTAATACACTGTCCACACACATTTTATGAACATGATGTATTTTCACAAATCCCTTTCAGCCAGAACAAATAAAAAAAATTCTTTTCATTCTTTTTACTTGGAATTTTTTCCCGGGTTTCTTTTTGTTAACGCCATATCCAGGAGGCTATCAAGGAATCCTTCTCCACCAATCTTAAAATTTTAATTTTTCTTATATTATTATTTCTTTTTCATTATTTTTTTCATTTTGTTTTTTTTCTTTTATTAAAAGAGCAAGATGCATTACAAATTGCAGGATTTGTCCACAGTTTTATGTTTAATCATCCTGGTTGGTGTTAATTTGGTTATAATATGCAGATTATAAAATATTGACAAATCATTTAGGAAAATATTGGCACATTCTTGTAAATTTTATTGTTCCATCAAGGAACCAATCAACCTCATCCCCAGCCATTTTTGGAACCATGCATCAATGATTTTAGCATTATCGTGTAGCATTCAACCATGACCGTCTCCATCTTACCTTGAACTTTCATAGTCCAGCCTGTGACTCACAGCTTAATTCCTTCAATCTGTAACCACACAATGCATATGTAACAATATAATGACTACAGTGTGTAACACAGGGACTTGGACACTTTACACATATTCCCTATACCCCACTGTCCAAATATGGAAATTGGGAAATTAGCACCATACAAGTCCCTGCGTTTTTATCATGTAGATAATTGCTGATAATGACAAATGCTTCTGAGTTACAATACAGTTGTATCATGTGACGATTTTCATTGTTTGCCATATCTTATCTACAAACATTCGGTGACAGTTCCACCATGCAACTCTGCTTATTTGTACCATGCTCTGCTCTGCTATATGTACATGTATATACATGTAGGACTTTAAAGGCAATTTTAATACTTATCTCAAATTATTTATGATCCAAGGAAAATAACTCCCAATAAAAGTGTTTATAACTGTACAGTAAAATGTAGGGTCAAAGTAGCATTATCTTCATAGTTTGATATTGTCACAATATTGGGACGATGGCTGCCTTTGAGCTACAGTGTATGGTATAGCCATTCTCATTAACCCGTATTTCTGCTGGTCCCAGCACCAGCTTTCGATGGACATCAATGATCTAATATGTATAGTGTTGGGACCATGCCTGTAGAAATGTCTATAAATAGGACCTTTCAAAATAATATACATTCATACATGACAAATTAATGGTCGTTGTGATGCACTGTTGCACATTGTACAAAATATAACCTGAATTTCCTTTGGCCCTGACACCAGACTCGGACATTCTGACAGAAGGATGTCTTAATAAGCTTGTGTGCTATATAGACATCTACAAAAGTATCATCTACAGATGCATCTTCATGTACAAAATTGTACATACATCTGTCATAATGTCAAAGTCTGGTGTTAACATTAGGACCAGAGGAAACTCAGGCTATATAAAATAATGACCTAAGTTTCTTTACCTAACATTACATTCTTTCAACAGTGTCCGCTGTGCAATCACAGGCGCTTGTATATTATTAGCCCGAGTTTTGTGACAGGGCCAGAGAAATCTCGGGCTAGTATATTATTAACAATCAAAGTTAAAATCCAATGTACATTGTGGATATTTTATTTTAACGATAATATATTTGCCAGATTATAATAAACGCCTACATAGTACAATGTATATACAGTGTCAGTGGTGCAATGTAATTATACTGCAGTACATCAGCTTTAGACGGCAGAATGTGTGTTACTGTCATACAATGTACTGCACGTATTGATGCTGTACATCTACATTGTATTTATGTGCGCGCCATCTAACACATCATATTATTTGTAACGAACCCCCGGTCCGTGTTTACTAAGAAGAACAAGAGGCTAGGCCTAGTACACAACCCACATTTGCTGTCCTGTCTTTCAGGGCGTGATAGAGGCACATAATGCAGACTTACTAGGTGATGGGCGTCGTTGTCCTGATCATGTGATGTACTTCTAAATGTACCTGTAGCAGCCGGTATGTTTACTAGTCACGCAAGTGCTTGTAACAAACTCTGACTAGTGTTATGTTTTGAAGCGTCTTTCCGACTTGTGGTGTTGGTAAAATACTGCAAAAAAGAAAGTACATGAACGCACCAATAAAGCACAGTTATTTGCTCTAAATTACTTTAATTTTCTATTATTTCCATTGATATCAGTTTATTCAGAGTTACTTTAAACGTCAGTTATCTATAATAAAATCTTAGTTATAATGAAATATATAGCTCGATAGGTTCAAGTTATGTCCCCTTAGTTGAAAACCTCTCCCAACTTAACACTCGCCTCGAGCTCGTCTGTCTTTTTTTAAACTTTGAAACTTTATTTTATTTCTCGTCACAGACTTAGATGTACAAAAAATATTTACAACAATGTACAAACAAAGCAAATTTGATGCAAGCGGAGGACAAATTATGAGACTTTTTGAAACATAATTTTGATGATTTTTTTTATAACTTTTTCGACATTTGTCAATATACGTGTACACCCAACATAATTCCCCACGTTGCAAATCTGGAGCAAGTTTCATCAGTTAAGTTTATTTTCCAGGCCAGGATATATAAATCCTCTACTCTGGACTCCAAAACATACGATATGTATCAGTCACATTAAAATATTTTTAGTGTTTAGTTGCGCAAATTATTTACAAACAATTACTGGTCAATATATTCCTAAAACTAAGGAACTTCATTATCCTAAAAAAAATCCATAAAAGCATCAGAAAATTCAAGGAAAGTTCCCTAACTAAAATCTCTCATTAAAATCAAAAGAAGTTTACAGAACCACGGCCCAGATATACCGTACTATTTATCACGGACACTTCAAATTACCTTCCGATCATGTGTTTTTTCCCCCGATGACCTCGTGGCCCTAGGACATGGACAATATGTATGACTGATCGTCTATAACAGCTGGTCTGCGATATATGCCCTTGTTCTCCCTTCCCCTGATCGAGTGTTTTATGGTAACACATGGTAACACTTCGTATACTTTGTCAATAACACATGAATGTATCTAGAATCGATATAATACCTACACGTATATTGTTGTGGCAAAATATCAGTGTGTGAGGTCCAGGACGACGACGACGACGACGATGATGATGATGTTGATGATGATGATGATGATGATGATGATGATGATGATGATGATGATGATTCTTTCAAAAATAATAATATGACGAAATTATATAAATTATCTTATACATAAGAAATGTCTTGAGTGTATATCATACAGTACTTGAGATACCTATACATGTACGTTATATATAGATCATTAATGTGATAATCTTTTTATCACACGAGTTCAATGATGATGATTGATAAAGCTAGCCGGCAATCAGTTCATAAAATGATAACTAGTTTAATGAAAATAACAAATCAAAACAAAAATCAAAATAACATGATTGAAAGATCACTTAACTGATTTTTACGAGAATATAACCGACCAGTCTCAAATCAACCATTCTCAAATCAGTCGCTTGATGTGGATGTCTATACGTTCAGTACGTTTTTTACTACTGAGGCAATCATGTGACGTCATTATTGTATGACGTCACAAAAGTGGTACTATTACATGTGTGTCCTATGATACATAGGACATGGAAGTATCGTATGGCCAATCAGATTATAATCATCTGTATTGCTTTTGCTATGCCTGCACACAGTACAACCCATGATTGTATGGTAGTACAGGCCAGTGACATGTATAAATGAAATAACATGCATGGTATGTAAAATTTGAAGTAATTAAAAGTGAAAATTATTGGCAATGGTAGGCTTGTCAAAAATCACAAAATTATCATTCCAACCGAAAACGGAATTTGATTATCCTGAGATCTATGTACAGTGTATGTTTATCATGGTATAATTGGTCTGCAATAGTTTCTCAGAAATTGAGCTAAACGCAACTTCCGATTGTATAGAGCAAGTGTTGTTAAGCATTGAACTGCTTTCAGTTGGAAATCATGGGCTGATGAATGCCAAGAGGACAAAGGCAAATTTAATGAAGCGCGCTAGCAGTTCAATGCTCATATTTCCATTTGACAACGATTTTTAAAGACTATATTCAGGAATTTTGCTCCTATGATGAATGAACAAATCAGTATTAACAGTAATAATGACGTCACAATAAATGTTTGGAAGTTATGGACGCGTTACCTTCCAGTGAGCTTGGTAGAATCATATCTAGTGGGGCCGCAGAGCAAATATTGTTCAATGACTGATAACATGTATTTAAGATAAAATTATATGAGATACATAAGATGAAACACAATATAGAAAGCCATAATGTTTTATTTTGATATTTGTCTAACTCTTGCGTACTGTAATCATGTTTTCTGATTAATGACAATAAATAAATTCTTGATAATGTAGCGATCACAAAAGAAAACAGACATATTTCTTTTCGCAGTGTCAAAACAATTCTCAAAACCGTACAAAACTGTTCAATACCGTAATATGTCTTTCCGGATCAATAGACCGCACAACGCTTTTAGCTTATAATCCTCCCTAAGATTGAACTAAAATGGCATAAATGCTTTTTCGGGTGGTTTAAAGTTGATATTTAGCTCCGCCTGTCTACGGCTCTCGTCCTCACTCCTCTGGTAAGGCCGTCTTAGTGTGTCTTTACACAAGGTCACACCGAATCCGGGCTTGTCCGGAAGGTCAATAAAACCGTTGGCGGGAAGTGGCTCGTCCGGGAACAGTCCTCCGAAATAGGGCGCGATTTTGTCAGCGTTGGGACTTAAATTAATGAATTCTGCCACAGGACAATTGCAGAATGCATATTGCAGGTGGTAGGAGTAGATGCTAGATCCATGTGGTATGACCATGGTATTGTGTGCGGACGCCATGGCAACCATTCTACGAGCCTCCGTAATCCCACCAAGCCAGGATATATCAGGCTGTAAAATGTCCACACATCGGGAATTCAAAAGGAGCTGGTAT
This sequence comes from Pecten maximus, assembly GCF_902652985.1. Lineage (NCBI taxonomy): Eukaryota > Metazoa > Mollusca > Bivalvia > Pectinida > Pectinidae > Pecten > Pecten maximus. Next base: position 36,424,884 of record NC_047020.1, read on the forward strand.
CCATGACGACTATATTCGTGTTCCCCTGTGGTGAGTAAGACATTCGACCCCATCATGGCTTTCCGCACATCTTCGTATCCTTGATAATCGTCTGGAGGAAGAAACTCTTCGATCCACTTCAGGCCGAAAGGTTCCAGTGCCTTAGCTAACCTTACGGTATACTGAGGGGTCAGAGCCATGTAACAATCGAGCATGAGTGGAAAGTCGGGACCAACCTTCTCACGCCATCCTTTGAAAAATTCAACATTTTTCTTGAAACCTTCCTCTCCTGCAGTTGGACCATAAGGGCATGGAACTTTCGAAGCAACAAATCCAAGCTCCTTAGCAATGTCAGGGCGAGCTGTTGTACAGTAAACCGGAAGTCGCTCTTTCACTTTCCCACCTAGCAGGGCGTACACAGGTTCACCGCGGAGTTTGCCAAGTAGATCCCAGATAGCCAAGTCCACGGCGCTAATGGCCTGAATCGGTAGCCCCTTTCGGCCATAGTTTAACGTGGCACGGAACATCTGGTCCCACATCAGCTCAACATTTCGCGGATCCTGGCCTTCAACGAACCGACTCAAGTGCTTTTCCACAATGTAACATGCGGGTTCGCCTCCGATGGTAATTCCAACCCCGCATTCGCCGTTTTCGGCCTCCACTTCCACAACCATGGTACCAAGGGCGTTGATTCCCCAGGACTTGCGGAACGGTGCGTATTGCGGATGGACAGACATAGGATTTGCCACCGGCGTTGGGTAGCCATTAATCCAATGTTTATCGTCAACATCATGACAGTCGGCTCCCTGGTCCCCGGGCTTGGCCTCGGACACGTACGCTCGGACAGCCTTAATACGAGGGAAGGATCTGCTCATTGTGTCCGTGATGGTAGATTGTTTAAAACGAACTGGCGTCTCCTCGAGTGACTCAGGTGGCAAATTGGACCGAATGAGCTAGTTGTTAGACGGAAAGACGTGAGATAGCAACGATCTTGACCGATAAAGGGCTGTGCATAAATATGCTACCCTGTTATCAAGTCTATTCGACGACCTGAGCACCTACATATATAAATAATTATGCAGTGGATGAGATCTGTTTGTCTTAGGTACGATACGATTACGTTTAGGTAAATACTGCAAGATACCGTACCGTAGATACTGTAATATAGCATACCGTATACTGCGAATACTGTATTTTTCGGCGCATTAAATTTTCATGGTTTCACCAAAAGTTTGAAGATTTTGGCTGAAATTGTGAATCGAGCTAATTGCTTCGATTATTTTTTACTTTCGATATACTATTTTTGTATGATTTCAATCTATAATCCAAAACGCATTTGAAATAACTTCGGTATATTCTGCATTCTACCGAAGACATTAAGAAAACCCACAAAAACACCTATTTCTAATGGACAAATGCCCCATAGGTTCAATTTGAATTTGATACTATACACTAAGCTACCAACGCTTCTAAAATGCTCGTTATTCGTTACGATTTTTCTGTCGACAGTCATTGAAGATGAAAACATTACATAGGGTCTATAATATTCATGTGAAAAGTATGTGTCCAGTTTTCCGGGAATTGAAACTCAAGATGAATAAATGAATTAAAAAATACCTGATTTGTTTTGTTTTTTCGCTCTCCCAAACGTAATTAAAGAGATATCAACGATTTTCTTTCCGCCAGCTATTATGGTTTCGGTTTCGTTTCCGTCGGTATTCTACTTTGGTTCCCTATGGAAAGATTTTAATTTTTGGCTTTAACGATTTGTTCTGCACTATTTACATGACAGACGCCGGCTGCTGTCGGTGAAAAGGTTTTGAGAGTTGTATGGGACCATGGTACAATGGTCTCATTGGGAGTTGTATTCTATTCTCACTTTGAGATCATGCCATACCCAGTTTTACCTGAGTCACACGACAGGTGTCGTTGATTAACCAGAAGACGCTAACTCCTGCGGAATACCTGGTATAATTCTCCTGTACGTTTTCAATGATCTTCGATCCAAAATATTTTATTTACATTTCCCCTCGTTTGATCGATTTTGAGTAAGATATATTGTTTCGTTTGTATATCGGTATTTTCAGCGTTTGTACTTCACATTACAAAATTATGTTTGCCCCAAGAAGTTGGTTGTTTTAAACATATGTTTTATTAACGACAAAAATGATAGGCACAAGTTCTTACAACTTAGTTAGCCTTCTCCTCCTAACTTTTATACATTTTACATACATCATGACTATCTTAAGATGTCCCACCTGTATACTCTAGCACAATATCATTTTTGAGAAGAGCATCAAGGGTGACAATGAGTTGGTATACATAATAGCAACATTTTAGAAAATGCGTACATGTATATGTATTGAAACAATGTTTAATGGCTAATAGAAATAAAGTATGTACAGTGTATTGAACAATTTGGATAAATATGTACCATTGTTGAATTATATATAGCTTACAGTGTTAAGAGGTTGATAAGTGTACATATATATGTATAGTAGGTTGACCATCATTTGCATAAACTGAAGTTGTTGCATAGTATAGAATATATATACTGGTTTTAAGAAACAGCAGAAATGCAAGCTACCTGAGTATTATTTTGAGACTTGTCTCCCTTTGATTAAAAGCTATATCTGGATCTGTACATAATATAAATAGGCTAATGAAAGTAGCTATTGTTAATTATTGATTTTATGGCATGTACTTATATATAAGGCAGTTAGTGAATATGGTAATAAAACAAGAAATAAAGGATTTTTTTCTTATTATTTACAACATTTAATACAGCTTTCACACTCACTTTCACACATTTACTGAATGCACATATATATATATATATACTTATACAAATAAGAGGTGTATATTCAGTAAGAGAAAAATATATTTTATATGGACCATTTATTTTCAAACTTATTGTACTCCATCTTATTTCTAAATATTACTTCTTTTATTTTCAGGTAAATATCTAATTCGTTTTTGAATCCATTTATATTAGGAAGACAGTTTCTAAGTCTTTGTTTGGAAATATGAAACTTTGCTAATAGAAGTAAAGTGTTGATATATTTTAACTCTTGTTCCTTGGGTAATTTACCCAATAGTACATCAACATTTTGTAGTTGTATTGTTCTAGTTGTCTTATTGTATATCCATAATTGTTTCAATATGACGGTTGCAAAAAGTGCAGAGAGGAGAGCCTTTTATGTTGATCATATGTAAAAATTTATTTGTACTAATTATTTTATGTATTATTCTGTATTGAAACCATTACCTGTAGTGCTTGAAAGACGTTTCCCTAAACAAGCAGTCAGTTTTTGTCTGAAAAATGTGACCAGGTGAAGTATCATGGTGACGTGTCCGGGTTACGACATTTTAGTGATATATCTGTAAAATAGCGCGGTTCTAGGCTCCATTCCCGTGTCGGTTTGTGATGAAACCGGACATGGTTGTGTCCTTGGGCTAGACACTTTACCCTAAATGCTCTAAATGGCACGCGACGGGCCTCCCGTATGTTGTTCTGTGAGGTAGTCACCGGCTACTACAATGAGAGCCCGCCTCAAAATGACTTTGGCTTATTCACGGGGCGATAAGCCTTGCAAACGAATAAATAAACTCTGCAATAGCCATTGTGTAATCACATAACCGCAGTTACTGCCGGGTCACCTAATCTATCAATATTCTAAACGTATAATTGAAATCACTGGAAGAAGATAAGTATATATGATGTGGACATGCTATTATCAGATGTAAATTATCTCTAAACGTCTCACATGTCCTTGACGATGTTTCGGTGACCATTACACAAACAAACCATAGCTGATTGTAGTTTACTGTAACCTAAATACATGATAAACAGTTTACACTACAAATATTTTACACCGAGATGTACAGATTTATATAATTCATGATTAACATGGCGAGTGCTTTCGGTGATGCGGAAGACTCTTATTCTTCCTGAACGCACGGACTTACACCTGTGTTTTGTCGAGGGTCTCCGTGTAAATCTGTGGTTTGTTGATGTTTCCCTTTTTTTTATGGAGTTTAGATTGGAATAATTTCCATTTGCTTATACGTCCGAATTATCACGTAGTGTATTGAAGTAGCTTCTAATAGGTACTAAATGATAGTAGACTTTTGACTTCTAAAATGTCAACCAATATTTCAGTGCCAATTATTAACCATTTCCTGGTTGAGGGCGTATTCACACATGTAACCATACTGGATTAAATCATACTTTTATAATAATCAAAGAAATGTCGGTATTTAATTTTTTTTTTCAAACTTTAATATCCAGAAACTTAATCAATATGCAAGTAATTTCTTTACACCGCACGTTTAATGCATGTAACCTATTCGGTGAACTTACTATAAGTTCCATACAAAACAATATACAGCATCTACAATTAGAGCAATCAGAATTGGTCGGAATCCTTTCAGCGCGGAAATCGCTAAAATAAGCTTACAGTTAAAATGTGTACGTTTATACAGTATGCAAATGAGGCACAGGCCCTCGTCTCCTTTGTGTTTCATACCTGATTTAAGGGGCCGCGGTGCCGAGTGGTTAAGGTGTCTCGAAACTGTATCACTAGCCCTCCACCTCTAGGTTGCGAGTTCGAAACCTACATGGGGCAGTTGCCAGGTACTGACCGTAGGTCGGTGGTTTTTCTCCGGGTACTCCGGCTTTCCTCCACCTCCAAAACCTGGCACGTCATGACTTTGGCTGTTAATAGGACGTTAAACAAAATAACCCAAACCAATACAAACCTGACTTCCCCGTTATGGTAATACAAAAACAACAGTACTAATCACGAAATTTAGATTAACTTGTGAGCTATTCTGTTCCAAAACTAACGCGAAAATTAAAAACCTCCTGAAAGACATGAAATACAGTATAAGACATACACTAATGTATATGTGTCGCCCTTTATCAAGCCTGTGTTGTATTTATTTTCGCTATGACGGTATCTGTACTGTACTTAGACTAGTTGTTTTCATTAAAGCCAATTACATGTTGACGCTAGCACTAATTTACATGTACAATTGCATACATGTATACATTTTATCTCTGTAAACGAAAATCGTAGCGTTATTTAACATTACAAGTACATGCCACTGAGAAATATAGAGAAAAGCAACTACAAACAAAATTGAATGACCCTGGGAAAATCAAATGCAGATAAAATAAGTATTGTTTTATGCAAAATGGAATATTAGAAATCCCTTAATGACAATTTAAACATCTTCGCATGAATATCGACTGCAAACCTTGTGGTAGCATATTGTTAACGTTTACAGAGTATAATATCTCCTTTACGTGTAAAGTCCGTGCTAAATGTCAGGTCTGGGCGAGCTGTCATGCTCAGAGCAGAATAGGTTGACATTTGAATGTTAAGTGTAATGGATGACCCAACACTGTTTGATCAAGTGGGAGAAAAGCGCGTTATTATGTCCCCAAGGTTTTATACTTACTGAATGATTTATGCATTCTGCATATAATTTTATTCTGATACAAAAAGTTTATCTTATCTTGTCACTTTGGTATGGAGGTTTTGCAATGTTTTGTGTCAAATCCCTATAATATTTATTTGCCTATTTTGTAATAACGTTTTCGCTTTTTATTCTGCTTTAATTTATTCCGAGTAGCTCATCAGACAACAACGTTTAGCTCCTAAAAACCTGTATGTACCTTACTTTGAAGCGTCTGTTGTCCAAATGAGTTTTCTTCGCTTAGACATATATAAGATATGAAATAACAATTTTAAAATGTCGGGATGAAACGAAACTTTTCATTGGCTATCATCGACCAATAGCACTTGCTCGTACAACACTTTTCTGACATCCTGAAAATGATCCCAATATGGTAATTGATGAGAAAGCAGTAAGTAACAATTTCTAGGAATTAGGGTTGTTTTGTTCAACATTGAGGTTAGGTGCCTGGTGTTGTCAAGAAAGGGGGTTGTTAAAAAGCAACAGGGTTTCATTTTGGTCGAGATCATGATGCCAAAGAGGATAGAAAAAACAAAAAACAAAAAAAGAAACAAACAAACAAACAAACTCGCAAATCTCCATGGGGCGGGGGAGGATTCCCACCTTAGTCGCCTCATTCGATAACAAGTATCTTCGTTAGAATAGTTTAAACAGCATTTGTTTCATAAAGTTTGACAGCAACATTTACTTATATGGGGGCTTAAATACATGCTGAAATCAATATTACAAGCTGTGTAAAGTAATTATTTTAATGCTGTCCATATTTCGTTAATTTGTGTTGTATATTAAGGATTGTAAACTATATGATGAAATCTTTTAGTATGCTTATGAGCCGTAAGGCTTAAAGTGAATACACATTGAAACAAGCTCACTGGCTTTTGACCGAAAATACCAGAACTGATGAAACAAGAAATATCTTTAAAAAAGATAAACGGCATAGTTTTAATGCTGGTGGTTATAATGTAAAACTGCTGGTGAAATAAATTAACGAACTGATCAATGAATGCGTTTCAGCACGGATAACAAAATTATATCAGTTTGAATCATTTTTGGTGGTAACAATACTGCATTTGAATCAGGAATATGATTTTATTAATGTGCCATTCCACTTATTCAGCTTTCATTCAATCTTAACTTTGTTTCGTTTTTAACTGCAGATCTGCATTTTGCATTTACCGCTACATTGACCAATCACATACTTCATCTAGACCAGTAACGCCACCTGTCGCGTCATATCCGGAGCCAAAAGAAAATTATACGGCTATGTCGAGAAATATGCGTACAGATAGAAATAGTATTAGCTTTACATCTCGTCTTTATGGGACTACTTAATGACACACGGTCGACAGGGCAAATAATACCTGTCATGTTCGCCCCAGTAACGTACTAAGTAGTTGGGAGTCCTAACGTCATCTAACAGTCAACTAGGTTAACTAAGCGATGGTTGTCCCATCAACATCTGTCAACGAGGACTAGTTTACTGACAAATAACCGTGAATAAATCATCAGATTTAGTGTCTGGTTCCATATATCTATAGCTTGTAAATCAGTATTTATGACACTAATTCTATTTTTACATAAGCATCTGCTAAACTTTTTTTTCACATTACATTTGAATTGTTTGGGTTTTTTTTATCTGATAGATTGTACATTTCAAAAGCGACATAGATAATTTGGGTCCTGTCCTATCTGATAACATTATGTTACGGGACAGTCAAACAGAAACCTAATTATCATTCACCATCTTATTAATATATTTTCATCCCATGGCTTAATTCTATAAAAAAAAAACAACAACAAAGAAACAAAACAAAAAACAAGAATTCCATGGAAGTGAATGTGTCGTGTCGCCTGCGCAGCAAGCTAGGAGATGGAATTTAAACAAGCAAGCACTTGTGTAAGAAACCAATACATCAAGATTGCGTTTGAATGGCCCAAGAGATCTCAGGTTATCGCAAGCAAACCTATTTTCTATTTATAGTAACAATGACCTTTGAACCTGAAAAGCAATCTAAGCAAGCACTTTTGGTAAGGAAGCACTATATGAAGTTTGAGCCCGATTGGCTAAAAAAAATTCGAGTTATCACATGAAACAAATTTTCTATTTATAGTAACAGTGACCTTGACCTTTGACCTTCGAACCTGAAAAGCAATCCCATGCAACCAGTTTTGATAAGAAAGCACTATACAAACTTTGAGTTTGATTGGCTCAAGGAAACTCAAGTTATCGCACGGAAACCATTGTGCGGACGACGCCGACGCCAACATAGTGATACATATATGTCGCCTTTTTCAGACGACACAAAATATTACAATAGAAAATACTGGTTTGTAAAACATTTTGCATTATCTGTGTTAAATTCTAAATTATGTATTGTTCTATTATAAGATCGACTTTTGTACTTTTATGTTTTCTGTTACAAATCATTCATATCTTTATTTTGCTCTAAATTCCATTTTCTTGCTTGTCACTAAATATCTATATTTAGGATTACTGGCACATGACACAAAATTGTGTTGAAAGAGCCGTTGTTGTCGAAAGCTTAAATACATTGCATTGCATTTCACGATAGCTATATATCGCTTTAATGAGGTAACGTCGATTGATTATTTCATCTCTACGATTACTATATCTTAAGAAAATTATTCCACGAAAATCAGCGTCCACTAAATATACACTTACTTGATAATTTCACAATAACTAATTCTGGCTACGACTGAAAGATCGCAATGGAATACTATGATTAGAATAGATCAAATAATCGTAGATCATGATTCTAGAGATTGTGTTTTGTCATTAAAAACGCTACAGCGCCGACAGCCTATACGCTGCCAGTCACAAAATTGCATAAAAATGAGCCGACGGTACCGGTATCAAAACTATCTAATTAACATCAACAAATGAAAAAAAATTGACAGCAGTGTCCTAATGATGATAGTTTGGAAACGGATAAGATAAGTTTTTTTAAACTTGTTTAAATGAACGTAGATTTCTACATACTATTCAACGACTGCAGGTTTGTTTTTTTTGTTTTTTTTCCATTTTACATGTTTGCATAGACACATGGAGTATGTGACATGGGGGGCATGCTCAGTAAGATTAATAGTATTGTACATTTTGTATAATAAAACATTTCATCATTACTATTTTTTAAAACCCGTCACTTTTCGCGTTTTTTTGTTTTTTTTCCCCCCATATATATTGCATATATTATCGCAGCCAGTTACGCTACAACGCGTACATGTAGGTTATGTACTGGATGCACCGGGATGTATATATATATATATATGTATATATACCTATATTCCAAGAAAACGTCATCGCGACAGGTTGATTAAGGCGTAATCCGAAGATTTCTGATGTTTTTTCAGCGTTTTAAAAATCGGATCTTATATCAGAACTCCAGGAGTCACATTAGCTACAAAAACAATAGTATTGTGTTTATTTTAGGAAGAAAGTTATTGTCGACGATGATTATGAGGCCATTGGAATGCCTTGTATTTGAAGGCAGGTGCGTATCAATGTGTTACGTGCTATCAATCAAGTGCAAGTTCGCTTTATTTGCGTCGCAACTCTTTTCAGCATAAATATGCAGATAAAACCGTTATATAAAACATTTAAAATAGGCACTCATTAAAATCAAAACGTACAAGCAAATAATGTATTCATTTTTTGATATATTTAGAACACAATGATACAATGTAGTATATAGGAGTGCAAGAATCGCACACAATATAACTACAATTTGTACGTATAGATGTGGGGCAAAGAAGTAATTCCAACGGTGTGGACAATGGAAATTGTCAAATTTTCGAGGCAATCCGCCCTTTATCAAGACACAAAGAATACAAATACAATCACATGATATATAAGAGCCATAAAAGTGTACAGTGCCATGTTTTATGATGGAACCAACGGCAAAGACATTTGAAAATACCCCGCGCGTGTACATATATATATATATATAAATATATATAATCTCGAATCTCCGCTACTGGAATATTAAACAACTTGTATCAGATAAAACAAATTTTAAGATTTGTTGTTCCATATTATTTCAATATTCTAAAAGATAATTAAACTATAAGAGTATTAGACATATATGTACTTTAAAACCTTTTGATTATGGAAATTAAAAAAGTATGATATATTAAAATTATGAATAAACAACAGAACATCAGAATACACTGTAAATATATACAGTGTATATATAAATCATACACAAATGTCTGTTGCTTACCTAAGAATGGATGGTATTAAGGTTAAGTTACTGGATTGCCATCTAATATATTTTCACACCTCTGATGTCCCAGTACAGTTCACTGTATTGAATTCGTATTAGAGTATTGAATGTTACATGCTATATTTCGCTGAAGTGACTAAGTTATATAACAGACCAGGAAAATAGTTTCGTTTCATTTCATCAGAACCACGATTAACAATACACAATATGTCTCGCTTGTCCGCTTTGTCAGTGTAGTGAGTTTTTTTAAGCAAATTCCAAACTTCACAATGATTTCGATATCATTCCCAAATCGGTTTGTGTATATCGAGAAGCTGAGAAACGTGCCGGTCTGTTCAGTCGTGGATGTGTCTTTGGACAAGGCACTTTACCCTTATTGCTCTAGATGGCACGCGATGGGTTTCCCGTATGTTGTTCAGTGAGGTAGTCACCAACTACTACAAGGAGACCCCGCCTCAAAATAGCCCCAGCTGTTCACGGGGCGACAGACAAATAATCAAACAAACAAATAAATTCTAGAAAATATTCCGTAAATTGAGACTGTGTTAAAATGTGCACTATGTCATCTAACTTTATACCAACTTTTTGTTGGACCTCTACCGTTTGAGCAACGGATCTTTTCAAAACTTTAAAGTGAAATGTTCATGACCAATCTGCCTTACATACACCTTACATGTAGTCTCGCTTCGCGAATTCGTGGTAGGCGAGACTAAAATCTCGAAATAAAGGAACATACTGTCTATCTTTAACGACACATAACATCATTATTTAACCTGTTAGAGTTCTAGCTGATCACAGTTAGCGATTCGATTTCATTATCTTGATCCTTTGCTTAAATCAATCGTGCTCATAATTGTTGATCAAAACCTTTAATCAATTTGGTCGTAATTGGTGACAGGTTAGTGAAAGGTCAAACTTGACAGATAGAAAGCGTACTGTTTGCTGACAAGCAATCTGTATCCATACTTATCACATAACTATGTACATATGGTACTTATCAAACGAAATAGGTGACCTACATATAACCACGCGCATCATGTTACTGTCAATCAAAAGTGTATCATGAACATGATGAAATAAATAGTTTTCTCTTAATGAATAAGATTGATGTCAATTAAACGGATTAGCAGGGCGAATTCCATAACATCTGGTGTTAAAATGTTTATAAGCAACGCTGACCTTGTTGTGCATTAGAAAGAGGATAAAAAGCGATTTACTTCTGCAGTATACTTCTTAAAATCATCGGATTTTCACTTTTCAAATAGTTCCTATTCAATGCTAAGCATGAGCTGCAAGATCAGTTTCTCCCTTATATATCCAGCAAAAGCAACATACATTTTTCGTTGAAATTATTGAAGTAATCTCAAATTTATATTTTAATGCTATTGTCATTGAATTTTTTTCTCCTTTTCTTCTTTTCTAACCTTTTCTCGAAAATCGAGAAATAGAGGGCCTTTTAAAGCACTACACTGTACAGTATCCATTTTGAATTTTTTTTTTATCTTTGATGTGTTTGAACAGTCAAAACAAATGATTCAACTATAGTATGATTACAAAATCAGATCAAGGGCACTTGTAAAACAGAACGTCATAATCGCGAGATGATGCTGTTAGACAGAAAAGAGATCAGCATGATGATAATATTTTTGTATTTTAAGATTTGACCTACCCGAGTATTAATCTTCTTATCACTTTAATCTCGGGATGTCCTATCATAAATGGAAAGATCAATTTGTGTACCTACTGCATATCACTATATTCCATTACGCATGCATTTTGTGCCACAACTGATCCGTGACACAATTATAACGATGCATTAAATGATGTTGACGTTTTCTGAATAAAAGCGCGCGTGCACTTTGCTTTCTCTACTTAACAAAGACTCGTATGTCGTTTCATTTGCAGACATAAGCATATTTGCATGAAACAATCAAATACTATAAGAACGCTCTGTGAAAAGTTCGCCCCTGAGTTTACTGTGTATCTTTGCAGGTACACGGTGGTCACTGGAGCATGGCTGTAGACTCCTTAATTAGGCCATTCCAATGACACTTGCGACTTTATGAGACAATGATAGAACAATCAGTCAAATCACTCCATCATCGTTGTACATAGAGGTTTTAATGTTTAGAGAATGATAGGTGAAAAACACGATTCAACAGCTAATTATCATATAAAGATTCCCAGCAAAAATCCTTCAGCGCTTTATCATTTGGAAGGCATAGTATGCATGTATTGTTACATGGTATCTAGTAGCTGTGCTTACGAAACTTCCCAACATTAAAAATGTTATTGATATTACTTAAGACTTAGAAACAGACTTGTCTGTACTGTGGTTGTGTTCTTTTGCAGGGCATTTTATCCTTTTGTCCTGGAGGGGATGTGGCATTCCCTCTGTAGGTTATATAGTGAGGTAGCAACCAGATGTTAGATTCAGACAAAATCATTGCCTAAACAATTTGATTCCAATAGATGTATATAACTAATAGTTACATATAATTAAAATCTCGTCAAAGTGTAAAAACATTGTATTAGAATTGGTTTGTTTGGTTTGGTTTGTTTTGTTTAACGTCCTATTAACAGCCAGGGTCATTTAAGGACGTGCCAGGTTTTAAAGGTGGAGGAAAGCCGGAGTACCCGGAGAAAACCCACCGGCCTACGGTCAGTACCTGGCAACTGCCCCACGTAGGTTTCGAACTCGCAACCCAGAGGTGGAGGGCTAGTGATAAAGTGTCGGGACACCTTAACCACTCGGCCATCGCGGCCCCTTTGTATTAGAACACCTCGTCAAAGTGTAAAAACATTGTATAAGAATGACCTCGTCACAGTGTAAAAACATTGTATTAGAACACCTCGTCAGAGTGTAAAAACATTGTATTAGAACACCTCGTCACAGTGTAAAAACATTGTATAACACCTCAGAGTGTCCATTATTTCACATAATAGGTATTTTGAGGCTTCGAATACATCTTTCTTTGTGTTTATATAGAACAGTTTCAATAACTGTTGAGTATGTGCAATTAAAAGCGAAGGCTACTGATACAATTAATGATCTTTGTAGCCTGAAGCATACTTTGCATGTTTGTGTGAAATATGTCAGAGTAGAATTTTAGTCTCATCCAACTCTGAAGGTGCGTTTCCAAAACGGTCCATGCACAGCACATTTTGAACATCAGCATTCAGCATTGATATGGGTAAATTCAAATAATGTGATTTTTTGATGAAAATGATTACATTATACTTCTGAAATTATATCTGTGAGTGACTGATAAGAACGAAATCACACAAAAAGCGAAAAGACAATTTCAACACCACTTCCAAAATATTCTAAGATTGATCACAACTATTTTTTCTGGGATTATGCACGAATATCTCCAGGGATGAAACTGTGAGGAAAACGCAAGATTTCAGCTGTCTTCAGCTCAAGTGTTGTGTATGATGTGTTTTGATGTGTATACATCTACATGGATGTTTGTGTTCAGTGATTCAAGTATTCTTTAAACGAAAAACTAAAGTGCATAGAAAATTGACATTTAGAAAATAAATACCGGATATACTTGAAGTATGTTGATAATTCTGTGTTATCCCTTTTCATATTTATTTTATTACTGTTTTCCGTTGTAAAACAAAAATATGTGCTTACTCAAAAGCTTCACAATATGTTTCTTGTAGCAGTGCAGTGCAATAAGTTACCTGTAGCTGTCAAAACAAGTGCATTCTTTTGAATACTTATTGAACAGTTTCAGGTGATGCCAACGGACGATAATCAAATCGATTTCCTAATGCCATTCAGACAACATGTACACCTTGTGTCGTTGAGATCTTATTGTGGTTGTGACTACGCCATTGATACATTCTGATTTTTCTTATTTGAACGATTAATACTTTCACTCAGTAATACATCATATGCAAAATTGTATAAGCTCAACTGAATGGTACATTTAAATGTATTCATTGAGATGCCATTCATCTCTTCATTAATTCACATTCATCATGCAACTGCTTACGTCATTTTAGGCATAGACAATGTGCAAGTAATGAATCTATTACATAAAGCATTGGTTAGAGCTTTTCATCGTACTAAGCAATATGTTGATACATCCTTGATTGCAGTTTTCACACCTGCCTGATTTCACACGTCATCCATTATCTGTTTCTTCTACCGATGCATCAGTTAAGCAGACAATAGTGCGTGGTACACATATTATGCAAGACCTCAATCAACTGTTAACCATTAGTTTCGCCTATGCTTCATTTCGCAACCGACATTTCTAAACTTTTATTAAATTATCGTCATTCAACGCAAGCAATTTACGGTATGTGATTTGATAATCAATCATCAAATAGTCTCTAGTATCACTCTACCATCTTATATAAATTGTAAATAAACCTTTCTGAATTTCAGCTACTTTAAGACATACATAGAATAATTATACTCTAAACCTCATATTTAGTATGAGAAGAATATGATCGAAAATTCGGGTCATGTTTACTTTTTTTCGTTTTTTAAACGACTGTTTATTTGTATATTGAGCTGTGACATAATAAACAAAAACAAGCAACAGTCGAAGACCTCTTTCTATCCAATTAAACTTTATTTCTAAGAAACTGTAAACATATTATCATCTTCAACCAATTGTAAATATTGAGTATATAAAATGTCGATTAACTATCCAATGCTGTGTTGTTTGACATAAAGCTGTACCGAAATATGTCGACCACAGGTAAAGTCCCGGTTACATTGAAAACTAGTTAATTGGAAGTATTTTTCCATTAACATTTCATTGGTATCATTATATAAAAAGCGCACGAATACAAAATGAACATTTCTAATGTATTGAAATATAAAAATAAACTCACACAATATCACTGTACTGTGTTTACCTCCTTATACGCCCTGATGTTAGTTTAGCACGCACGGTTGTTCCAGGAAGGTTGAGACCCCAATGTACACGTCACATCTTGATGATAGTTTAGCACGCATATTTGTTCTAGGAAGGCTTAGGCCTCAATGTACTCGTCCATCTTTATGTTAATTTAGCACGCATAGTTGTTCTAGGAAGGCTAAGGCCTCAATGTACACGGCCATCTTGATGTTAATTTAGCACGCATAGTTGTTCCATGAAGTTGAGGCCCTAATGTACACGTCACAGCCAGTTGTTAATATAACTCCGAACGCTTAACTTGGTCGACACAGATCTATACTTTTGATTAAAACAGTGAATTAAACACATGATTTCCTGTTATGTATACACAATGGTAATTATTACGTAAAATCGTAAAAGTACACATTAAACCTGACCAGCCTTACTGTCAGACATGTGTTGTAACGAACCTGATTTGCTCAGTACGCGTGTCAGACATGTTTCATGTGTGACACAATATATCTCCGCCCTATTTGTTTGTTCGCATATGCTATTTATCGCCGTAAACAAGTGTTATTTAATGTCATTGCATTTCATATGTTAACTACAACAGTGCTGTATTTACCAAAGGATAGTGAAACAAGGAGCTTGCTCACTTGAGACAAAGACGACAATTTGTTTGGCTTGGCGACAAAGCAGAAATATAACTGCATTTTTATTATTTTGCTTCTCAATATTTTAAAAATATGAAATTGCATGTTTTTGCTTTGCCGTCGTAGAAATGAAAAAAGAAAGAAAGAAAACTATTATCACACATCATTCAAGTTAACTCATCCGATTATAGAATTCGTTTTTACCTCAATAAATCTAAATATAGCTCAACGTCTAGAGTTGCTTCGGGCAGATGACCAACTGACATCATTTTCTCGTCTAGTAGGCCTTGAGAGTTTGTTATCCGTGTTTTGCTGCAATCATATTTCGCAAAAAATAAAATTAATTTTTCCGTACGCCATACTAAAATACGAACTTACGTACTTCATTCTTTATTACATTATTCCACACTCAACACTATAAAATGCATACTTAGGTCCCGTTTCGAAGGCCAAACCGTTAACTTTGTAGAGGTAACACAAAACTATACATTTCGCCATATCCTGAAGGTGAGACAATTGACGATATGCACTTCCTCCACTTATCGATGTATGGGGAAAAATGTGTGGACATGGCGATGTTTGACACACTATATGTATTACATTACACCAAATACTTCTACCAAAGCTATCATAAAGGAAGCAAAAGAGTGACCTATTACCACAGTATGAACCAAAGTACATATGATAACAACGCACAACAATTAATTAAATATCTGGATATGAATTGCGGTTCATCTAATACTGCAATTAACATGCCAGATTTCTACATCAATTAACTTGATCAATTAATGCTAACAATGATGTGTATGAAATCCTTACCACAGGTGTTTCACGAAGTCAGTGGTGATATATCTAATATACACATGCTGTCTATTCATTAATATATATATATAATGGAACTATTATGACTGTAAATAACCACAACGAACGCAAAACACCTCACATTCGTGACAGGATCGCACTTTAATTGAACCGAATATCACTATAAATGTAATTCATCAATCTGGAATAGAATGGTGTATTGTATGAGTACATCTTTATTAACAGTATGATATACTACCAACCTTAATTACTTGTTGAGAGAAACTTTCGATTCGGTAAGAAAATATTACTCAAAGCTTTAATTTCGTTGTAAGATATTGTTCAAGGTTGTCTTTTTATCTATCTCTCCATTTATTTATTTTTTTAATTTATTTGTTTGTTTGTTTGTTTGTTTCTTTATTTATCTATTTTTGAATTACGATTGTTTTCAAATACAATATCAATGCTATGATTGTTTGTATTTTAATTATATATAAATATATATTATAATTGATTATTGATAATAAATTTCGGAAATGAAGCTTGATATTCAAAGTCTTCTTCTCTAGAATGGAATTATTTAAAAGATACATTGTATATTCAGTATTGTTTTTACGATATTACACTCAATGAAATAAACTGATCATGGTATCACAATATTTCTCTATTAATTATCCCTAATGACTTAATATATTTTATTGTTTCATTGAGCTCATCTTAAACACGGTACAGTTCAAATGAATAAATCATATGTAAGTCAGTTTTGTGGTCTAATGTGCCTTTTACAAGTGTGGCTTTTTCATTTGTCAAAATTAAACCACAGCCCAACTCCACCCATCAGTTTCAATTTTATTCGACACCTTCCTTGAATGGGGAATTGTATTCCTACACAGCCTGTTTAGACAAAACTTCGAGATAATTATTCCATAGATTCTATTTTACATATGTTCAAGGTTTGATCTACTTCACAGTAATTAATTCCACGAGGCTTATATTTCGCGATTGTCCCAGTCGAACCTAGATCTTGGGTGTTAAATTTCGCGCAACCATGTCTTGTAAACAATTCGCTGTAAACACTTCCATTTATTTATTTGTGATTACAATATTGATAACATTAATAAAATGAGATCAATAATTCCAAGTATGAAATAAACTTATCACGTTATCACAGTTTTCCGCTATCAATTATCCCTAATAACTTTAATGTTTTACAGCCTAATAAAGTTAAACCTCGAATATCATGAAAAGAAATGCGGTTTATTTAATTTAAACAAGTTATGATTTTACTCGTTATTATCCAACGAACGATAAAATCGATTAAAGCTCTATAAAAAATGTGTATAGTATCGTATTCTTAAGATATACATTTAAAAACACACACACAACAGATATATACCTATAGCAAAACCTCGATACTATTGTTTTATCTGCCAACTTGTCCAGTACCGACATAACTTAAGGATGGACACCTCTGTGATGTCAAAAGAATTTTTTTTTGAAATGAGAGTTTATAATTGCATGGCAGAAAATGTAAGAAGAATTACATTTCCGTACTCTCGTTTTTGTGCTATGATCGGTCAAAGATACCAACTTGGCATAATATGTTATTTAAAGTAAATTTTGCTGTTTTGGTCTTTCACGGTAAGAATCCATACAATACCTTCCATACCTGTCGTCAGATATGTGTATGGATGCTTGCAGAACTGACAAAATTTCCTTTAACCTGTTCATTTAACTCAGAACAGCAGTTAAGGTGTTCCATACCCCATAATTTTTAATGGCAAAATATTTTTTCTCTGTTGTTTGCAGATTTAACGCTTGATATAAAAAGGTCTATTATCAAACTTTTAAGATATTTAGTAGTTCAAAAGAAAACAAAAATACTGAAAATTTGGACTTTTCATGAAGGTCAAGAAATACACATTTTTTAATTTACAAGTAATCTATTGAAATTCTTGTAAAAAAAGTTCTATAAACATCAGCCATCTATATTTTTGGCACATGCTTCATATTGTTTGCTAATAACACTGGCCATATTTTGTTAAATATTACAAAAAAGCCCTTACATGAGATAAAAAGGAGACTTGAACGTGATTGAAAGAACAGAGGAGTACATTCTTAAAACTATTCTTGCACGTATACTTTCTTTTGTACATTCAGGCGATATATTGACAGAATTGATGTCCACATTTCCGTACATAAACAAAATGACATTAAGAATTTTGAAGTAAATAAATTATATTGACCGATTTATCCATTATATTAAATTCGGTCCCTGAATGCGTTCAATCTTTAGTATATACGTTAATTATAACAGATTTTATGATTCATTACTATTTATCACGATGTGGAACACTGACTTGCTTTATTTAGCAATACATAACTCATCAGTCGGTGATGTCAATATACCTGATGTGAAATACTAGTAACTACACGTGTTATAGAACTGTTCTTCACGAATCCAAATTAATCACAATAAGGTGATTTTCAGCGCTGTTTGCTAATCCATGGTTGACATGTAAAGAACATTGTCTGATTTTACTGACAACGGTTTTAGGCTCCGTTCTTACGTCCGTACGAGATTGTATCCGAATCATATCTTAGAAGTCAATCAAGAAATCATCCCAAACCTCAATTGCGACGTCAACGAGTATTTTACTATTGCGATAGACTATTCTCTTTCGTTGTATTTTCGGGTAATAAAGACACATATAGCTAAAATCACAAATTTTATTGTTTCATTGATCTCATCTTAAAAAAGGCGAAGTTCAAATTAATGAATCATGTGTAAGCCAATTTTGTGGTCTAATGTGTCTTTTACAAGTGTGGCTTTTCCATTTGTCAAAAATAAACTACAGCCTAACTCCACCCATCAATTTCCATTTTATTCGAAACCTTCCTTGAATGGGGGAATTGTATTCCTATAGAGCATGTTAAGACAATACTGCGAGATAATTATGATTTATATCTAAGACATAGATTCTATTTTACAACGTTTGATCTACTATACAGTAATTAATTCCACGAGGCTTATATTTCGCGGCCGTCACAGTCGAACCTTGATCTTGGGTGTTAAATTTCGCGCAACTATGTCTTGTAAACATTTCGCAGTAAACACTTCTATCCATTTATTTGTAATTAAGATACTAAAAATATTTATAAAATGAGATAAATAAATACCAAATTGTTTTTTACTTGAATATCTCTAGCATGACATATTTGTATCGTAGTTAATATATAATGTATTTTTCCTGCGTTTGTTGGTTTCATATCTAAATGTATAATTTATTTGCGTACATTTCGTACCATTATATGTGTATATTTCTTTCACAAATAAGTACCTAGTAAGCAAATAAGAAACATATGTAAGGAAGTCCTCTGTCATTGTGAAACAATTCATATTTACCGCAAAAACACATGTTTCGTTTGTTTTCAATGTTTCCGTTTTCGATACATTATCTACTTATTTACGTTTCTTTTTCAGGAAAATCGGTTTCACACAGGTTTTCTTCGTGTTACCGTAGACTACTAGTTAAACAGATCGATTTTGCCTGGTAGTGACTTGTATAATACGGAAACATATGCCATGTTAACCATATATGAATAATTACACTTATCAACCCCGACATCTATTAGCATATGTATAATGTCAGCATAATGCTTTAGATATGTAATGCCGGTTCTCCAAACTAGCGTCTGGCGATTTCAACACGGGAATTACATGTTTAGATATAGATGACAATGTCTTACATACGTTTCCAGAACAATGCTGTACATCAGAAATTAATTTTATCATTTATTCCTAATTAGGAAACAGGAGAACCATGCCAATTGAATTAACAATAGTAGCATTACAAAGCTTCGTGGGTGATATATCGAGACCTATAGTTCAGCATATAACGACGATTTTACTTACAAGAAGACTGGCTGAGTGAACTAATGGCAACGAAAGTTGAATTTTAATACAGTGACACAAGACATGTACTGACATACTTTTCGATTACGTGAGAAAATACATTATATACCACAAAAAAACACATGTTTCAATACTTCCTTAATTTTTTTCAAGCTATATGTACAATTTACTGTAAAGAATTCTTAAAGAATATTGCATTTTGAGATTCGATAATTTTGAATAGAATACTTTGATATGGGTAAGTAAATAAAAAAACATCGTTCAGCCAATCTTTCTTAAAGATTTTCTTCTTTCTAAATATTTAAGGGTTAACTGTAATATTTTTTTTTACGTTATTGAGCAATAAAACAAAAAAACTGGAGTGTACTCTTTTCATAAACCGCTTCGCGGTTTATTCAGAGTACACCCCAGTTTTTTGTGTTATTGCTCAATAACGTAAAAAAAATATTACAGTTAACCCTTATAATTTAATTAACAACGATAAGAAACATTTTCATTAAGTTTAACATGTTTATTTTGCTCCAGATATTTAAAAACACATCGATAAATACAAAATCCCGTGTACAACGATTAATCCGCTGACGTCACAGTTTATTTTTTTTATGTTATGAGATGATAACATAATTTTTTGAGCCAATGAAAATGCTTGTTACAAGCAAAATTAAATTATAGTGCAATAGTATAAAAGTATAATAATATAATACTCTAATAATGTAATAGTGGCATATAAATCTTTAATATAAACATACTTATAAAATCCTATGTTTACCATTGTTATTTGGAAGTTATACAGGGGCTTGGTATCATGCTGAGGTAAAAACAACATAGAATAGACAAAACAACAGACAATACCGACATAATAATCAAATCATAATTCAAACTAAAACATCAATAAAAGAAGGCAAAATCATCAGAGAATAGCGACATAATAACCAAACCGTAATTCGAACTCTTCATCGGTAAAACGAGGTAAAAACAACAGAGTACCGATAAAATACCGAAACCATAATTCGAACTCAAAACAGATAAAAGAGAGGGAAAACAACAGATAATACCGACGTAATAACGAAATCGTAATTCGAACCTAAGATTGATAAAATTGGGGGAACCCCAGATAATACCCACATAATAACCGATCCGTAATTCAAGCTCAAAATCGATAAAACGAGTGCAAAAACAACAGAGCAGACATAATAACCATTGGTTTGGTTTGGTTTATTTTGTTTAACGTCCTATTAACAGCTAAGGTCATTTAAGGACGGCCTCCCTTGCGAGCGACATGCATGCGTGTGGTGAGTGCGTATGTGTGTTTTGGGAGGCTGCGGTATGTTCGTGTTGAGTCTCCTTGTGATAGGCCGGAACTTTTGCCGATTTAAAGTGCTACCTCACTGAAGCATACTGCCGATGACACCCAGCAGGACACCCCACCCGGTCACATTATACTGATAACGGGCTAACCAGTCGTCCCACTCCAAGTATGCTGAGCGCTAAACAGGAGTAGAAACTACCATTTTTAAAACTCTGGTATGTCTCGACCAGAGGACAGAACCCAAAGCCTTCCTCACAGGGGCGAACGCTCAACTAAAGGCTAAAAGTGAGGCGTTGTCAAGTGAGACATTAGGAAGAAGAAAGTTGTTCAGAAAGAAGAGAAAAGATAAGATCCCAAATTTAGTCGCCTTTTACGATCATGCAATGGGGGCAGCAGGTACAATTCTTCCGCCCTACCTGCAGGGCAGCATAATAACCAAACCGTAATTCTAACTTATAATAAATAAGAATGAAAAACAACAAACAAACAAACAAACAAACAAAAAAAAAAGGGGGGGGGGGGGGGGGGGGGGGGGGGGGGGGGATACCGACATAATTAATAACCAAATCGTGATCCTAACTTATAATCGATAAAACGAGGACAAAAAAACAACATAGAATACCGACATAATATCACATCCGTACTTCTAACTAAAAAACAACAACATAGAATACCGACATAATATCACATCCGTACTTCTAACTAAAAATCGATAAAACAAGTACAAAATAGGAATACAAATTACAATGTATACATGTAGATTGGTATCGAGACAGTTCAAAAAGTACAACAATGATGATACCAGGTGTTCAGGAAGGGTAAGTGTCTTCTAATTAACTGATGACACCCGCCATACTAAACTAGGGTGGTGACAACGGAACCACTAGGGATATCAACAAGCCAACCATCGGACACTTCTAACTTCATTTCTCACATGGAAAAAATAGAATATTTCCAAATGAGATAAAGATGTCGACCATGGACCTTTCATATGGTCCTCATCAGCATACATAACTGTCACATTAAGATGGTGTTGGATAACGGGTGTAAACGGTCGATATAGTAAATTTAACGAAAAAAATATATGGATGATCTGCAGTGTCATATTTGTCTACATAGCCATCAAGTATGATTAAAGACATTATTAGCTAAAAATAATAACCAGCCCATAAACATAAAGGGGTATGACTTTCAGTTCATCACTTGGTGAAAATTTATGAATCATTGTTACACTTGCATTCATGGTTAAATTGATGGGTTAATCATCTGCTTGTGTATTTCTCAGCGCCTCTCTTGATATATTCGACATGTTATTATGAATGTGAATATGACCGTTTCATCATAATGGTTATTTATATACAGACTGTACAGTATGCATTCATCAGATAGAACGCGTTAGGAATGTTTAAGGACCTATAACATATTTCATGAGAATTATACAACAAATGAATGTATAATTGAGCTTATCCTACATGAAGATATTTACAAGGTATTAGGTACAGTTTCATATTGAATGCAAATTTTCTGATTAATTTCTCCAGTTTAGTCCATTTCGGACTACTGTAAATAAAACTGAAATGATATTTCAAAATACATTCTAGATATTTTTAAAGTCAAAATATGAACACCTGTTGTCTAATCCATTTATCTATATATCTGTATGTTATTGTACGTACATGTATTATTGGATAACAAAATATTTTGAAATGAAAAAATATGAACAAATGAAAGATTAATGTAGAGAGGCTTGTGAAGTAAAATAAAGACCGCGTCCCGGAAGGTTATGTGCTTTGTGTTTTGCCCTTTGTCTTCTGTTTAACCGACAATATCTCTATACCTAATGTTACTATAGCAACATAACATAACAAAACTTGTTTTGGTTGTATGGTCCTTAAAGAGAGATATTAACCTTCGTCTCAAATTCCCAGGTTTATAAAACGACATATCAACGGCCATAAACGTTCATAATTGACCTATATCGAGCAGCATGTCGCATTGTGTTTTCTCCTTCCTTAAAGATAATAAATGTTACATCAATAACAATGTCAACTGTGAATTGTTATCAAAAGTGCATTGATCAGGAAATATCATTTCACAATAGGTAGTAAATTCCGGGGGGAATCTGCAAGGTATTTCCGTGTTTATAATGAATCACTTCGATTAATTATCTTGATATGACCGCAACAAATTCACCAACCGGTAAATAATAATTCGATTTACTTGCGATATAGGAGGCAAATATATCATTTAAAAAAAGATAGTGTCTATTTTCCATTAAGAATAGTCTCTGTCAAAACATGAAAAGGTCACTTATACTTTATTTTTTCTATGAAATTAATTTGATTTGTGTTTTGTCTTCTCGACATTAGAAATATAGTCTATGTCAAAGCATAAAGATGTCACTTATTCTTGATTTTATTATGAAATTAATTTGTTTTGTGATTTGTCTTATTTCTGTGTGACGTTAATATGTATCGTTATATTAGGTATTATATGTGTAACGTTATCATCATTAGCTAAACAGTAAGTAATACAGTGAAGTGAAAAGAAAAAGGTTTTTTTTTTTAGATTAGATTAAATCTATTTTCAGTTGCAGGATGAAAATCCTCTATACATCACGGAATTGTAGCTTTGAATTGTACCATATTTCTTTATATTCACAGTGTTCATTCTACCTATTTTAAAAGTGTTCACATTTTTCGCTGATGTCACTAATATATCACTTATATGAGTCCACTCGCGGCTCGTGTGGATTGATTGACCTTGTAGCAATGTATGCATCACTCTTCCGTGACTGTAAAAACTGGTGGTATGTATGTCGGCTTTCCGTACCGTAGGTGTAATTTAATTATTGCTGACGGAATTACATCAAATGAAAGTAATGTGTAAACGTGTTGCATTATAGAACACGGAAAAACCCTGATCTTTTATGAAGCTAGTTTGTTATGAATATAGCATAAAGGGGAAATATGACATCAGAAATTCGTGCGATGATAAAAATATAGGCCGCAGAATATAACGCGTGATTTGTCTGGTTTGATAATCACGGTTACGACGTCACGATTAATTCGCTGTCATACTTTGATCAGTAGTTACTCTGTATGATATATGTTTACTTAATTATGAAAAGGTATCTCAGGCGAGATATACTAGAACCATTTGATGTTAATATGAAATGATATTTGCTGTATATCCTCAATAAATGAACTCTCCCTTCTTAATTGCGAGATAATCCCTAACAACCAGGTATGGCTGCATACGGAAGACCATAGTTGTCACATATCCCATAAACATATTATTATATGTGTTGATATTTTCGTTGTGTCATATGATTTTCATTTATGCATAATTCGATATTGTCATTATATTATATGAATTTATCATTATATGTTTTGGTATCATCAATGTATAATTTGATTTCATCAATTCATTATTTGATATCAGTAACATATTATTTAATTTTATCACTATGTGTTATAGTTTAACCATCATATTATATGATGTCATCATTGTATTATTTGATTTCATCAATATCTGATCATTGTTGTTTGATTGGGTTGTACCATTATGTTATACGGTATTGATATATGATTGGGTTTTTTTTCCTGGTATCATCCGATTTCATCAAGGTACAATTTATATTGTTAAGTTTCAGCATTTTATATCGTGCTTTCGGCATTATATGATTCACAAACACGAATATATCATTGTATAACGTCATTATTATTGTATACATTGTAACTTCATGATATTGCTGTATAACTTCGTGATATCATTGTATAACGTCATTATATTATTGTATAACTTCGTGATATTATTGTATAACTTCATGATATAATTGTATAACTTCATGATATTATTGTATAACGTCATTATTTTATTGTACAACATCGTGATATTATTGTACAACTTCGTGATATTATTGTACAACTTCGTGATATTATTGTATAACTTCATGATAGTATTGTATAACTTCATGATATTATTGTATAACTTCATTATATTATTGTATAACTTCATGATATTGCTGTATAACTTCATGATATTATTGTATAACTTCATGATATTATTGTATAACTTCATGATATTATTGTATAACTTCATGATATTATTGTACAACTTCATGATATTATTGTACAACTTCATGATATTATTGTATAACGTCATGATATTATTGTATAACTTCCTGATATTATTGTACAACTTCATGATATTATTGTATAACGTCATGATATTATTGTACAACTTCATGATATTATTGTACAACGTCATGATATTATTGTATAACGTCATGATATTATTGTATAACTTCATGATATTATTGTATAACTTCATGATATTATTGTACAACTTCATTATATTATTGTATAACTTCATTATATTATTGTATAACTTCATGATATTATTGTACAACTTCGTGATATTATTGTACAACTTCGTGATATTATTGTATAACTTCATGATATTATTGTACAACTTCATGATATTATTGTATAACTTCATGATATTATTGTACAACTTCATTATATTATTGTATAACTTCATGATATTATTGTATAACTTCATGATATTATTGTACAACTTCATGATATTATTGTATAACTTAATGACATCATTGTAAAACTTCATGATATTACTGTATATTTTCAGTATATGCTGGATAAAAATATGACAAGCGTTTCTGTGAATTGAAGTATACGAAACTTTTCAAAGGGGTCATTTTTCCGTTTCAAATTCGAGCTATCCCCATTTCGGCCGCAGTGATGTCGTCCCTTACACTGAAGGATGTGAGGCATTTGAACGAAGCGATGCTGCTGGAGCAGTCAGATTAATGGTCAGATTCACGAATACGCTTTTCAGAGACGTATTCGTATTCAAGCAATTAATGGTAAAACGAAATAATATAATGATGACAGCAAGGAATACAATGATAAATAAAATAATATAATATGACGAAAAAATATCAATTCATATGTTCTATACCATATATGACAGCTATGCCACGGGGGTTCCATGCCTGTAGGTAGGGCGTAAGAAATGTATCAGCTGTCGTCATTGCATGATTTGTAAAAGGCAACCAAATTTGGTATATTATATTTTATCTTCTTTCTAAGCATCTTTCCTCTTTCTAATGTCTCCATTGACACATGTAATCATTTAAGGAGTAGGACGACTGGTTCATCCGTTGTCAGTGATTGAGACCTGGCATGTTTTCTGTAGGGTTTTTTCAGCAGTATGTTTCAGTGTGTTAGCAATGTAAATTCGGCATCAGTCAGACGTCTTGTAATAATGATAGCTGACAGTCTGATTGATTGTCGTTTTGACGAGAGTCTACTTGGTAATTGACGGGGAAATATAAACCTTTGATAATACAATTGTGTTTTATAGTCGAGTGATTAATTTGGTTTGTCTGCAATCCTGTGGAAAACTTTTAAATAAAACTCAATGCAATAAAAAAAAATGTCAGAAAAATAATGAAATTTGATTTCTTGCGTAATCAAAACATTAACCTAATTCAGTCGAAAATTGGAAGAAATGTTACGCCAATACACATGGACAAAGTCGAACTTGAAATTGATTCAACAGGCAAACACAGCAATGACATTTAATGTTTTAAACGAATCTGATGACGAAACTAAGAGTTTAATTTCAAATCTATTGAAGCATGAATATCATTGATCTATGATAAAGCCATGATATTTATTAATAGTGAGTCTTAACATATTGTAACATTTTAGTTTAAAACATCACCAACTACGTACAATGAGGACAAGATTGAGTAAAATATTTATATATTATTCAAATGTGTATCCTAATGTGTATCAATTATGTCAATATACATATCATATATGCATTATATGTCGTATACTGTACAGTTGGTATTATTCGCGAGTGATTTATTTTCGCGATTTTTGAGTATGGTGTGAAAATAGATACCCAGCGAATATTTATAACTATACACAAAGTACAGTGTATGAGATTGCTTAATGCAGAACGTTTACAAGTTGGTGTTTCGCGAAATTAAAAACCTGCAAACTATTTCCGACGGGGACATTCGTAAAATATCTGTCCCGCGAAATTTGGCAACTATACAGTATATAATACTTCAAACTCATAGGTACACAAATAACAGCAGTTACCATGTTCTTATATCCCGTATTGTTCTAAGAGCATATAATGAATATATTTATATGTGCATTGTATAGATAAAATACTTAATTACCTTGCTGTTACCGTAACTTTTTAAAAGCGCCTGTTACAATTCTTAAGTACAATATATCCGGTTTAAATGTGACATTTTTATAGATGAACCAACAAAACCACACATTACTACATGGAACTCAATTTATTGAGATAAATAATTAAATATACAATGACATTTATGACAGATTTAACAAAGTAAGTACACGAAAAGAGTTATGATTGATGTTTGCGGAAACAACAATAGCATAAATTATCCAACAAAGACATACATGGACACTTCACATTCACTTTGTAATATATATTTATTTAGAAATCGGGCATGATTCAGTTTTGTTTTCCTTACAGCACGTGTTTTATAAATAAGGATTTTCATTAATTATAATTATTTTGAGTCACATTTGATATACATGTGATTGTTACTTCACATGTGTATTGCAAATATGGACTTTCATTAATTATCGTTATTTTGAGTCACATTCTGACCATGGCTTTTTATTATCCGCGGGCATTTGCTATTTTTATTAGTCACAAGTTTTCCAAGCCTCAATCCAAGACGAAAACAATAAGTACATCAATGTGCGACATGGGACCGAGGTTGGAGTATAATAAAAAAAAACTTATGAATGCATAGCACGTCTGCATAAAATGCATTTATCAAATAGATGTTAATAAAACAGTTAATGATTGATAGTTTTAAGTTTTTCAATGGACTTTTGAATTAATCAACTTGCCCAATCCATCATACTAAATGCTAATACACTTTGTATTCCACTGAACTTTGCATATCTCCATTGGTTTCATTTATATAGCCCGTCTAATTTGCTTGATGAAAACTTCATTGGTTTATTCAAATTTAACCAATATATTAGAATACACACTCACACACTCACACACTTAATTACTCAACAATAGCATACGTAAACAACAATAGTGAGATCAGATATGACTTCGTTTGGATTTACAGAGAACGTCATAATACCGCCAAGATTCTTAGACCCGTATGTTCAAAGATGCATTAGGCTTACCATTATACTTTTTTGGGGATTTTTTTTTCTTTTTTAATTATTGAAATTCGTAATTTAAATGACATGTTTAGATATTTTAGTGATGAAATATTATCGGAATTTTAAGAAATGAAATTTCTTGAAAAAAACCCCAAACATTTTTATACTTTGATTTTCGAAAATTGTTACACTACAGTGCATCATGCTTCAAACAATTGGACCAGGCTAGCTTTCCCTTCTTTAACGTGAGTCATGTTTAAAGACAAGTAAGCCTTGACAGGAAATGACAAAATTAATGAACAAAATATAACATATACATGTAATTAAGGACAATACTGTTAATCACTTGTTTTGTTCGAGAAATTCAATCTCGCGTGTTTTCAGTAAAGATACGGAACAGTATTCGAAACAAGTTCTGGTAAACACAACGATACATTTTCCTAAATATTAAGAAAATTAAGTGATTTTCAATAATAAAATGATATCTTAAATTGGTAATATAACAATGTCCGCTACATAATTCTAGATAGACAAAATATGAAAACAGCCATTATGTATAACGTACCAACTCTAAAAATCATTATACGACCTTAATTAAACATTGGATTTCAAATTATATTTAACAAGTGTTAGTCAGACCTGCATATGTCCGAGAGCGATCACGAGACCAGAGGTTCATGTAAGTCTAACCTGTTCCCCAAGTAATCACAATTGTGATCCATGAATCTCTTTCGTCAAGCGGACAGTCGTAACCATACCTTTATGTTTCATCGACAGGCTGATGCGCAGGGTTTCCACAGACACGAAGAAGATAGAGATAGATGATTACACGACTAATCTGCAGTGCTTGGTGACATGAATACCTGGTTGGTCTAAACATTGTTTGGTGGAACTCTAGGGGTCGTAATGGCTTGATTGGTCTCCAAAATATCTACCTGAATGTCAGGACTAAGGGTGAGATGGGTTGATATACACCTGCGGTGGAAGGCGAAAGATCTTCCTGTCAACGACCCCCAATAATCCATGATATGGTATGTATCTTTGTTATCGATCTTCACGCTGTCAACATCGGTGTTTCCTTCGTCCACGTACATAGAGCGAATGGTAGCAAAAGGGTGCGTAAACCGATCCTGCATTAATTCCATGTCGCTCACAAACAATTGAGTTTCTTCGTTTGTGCTGTTTAAGCTCATTTTAAGAGAACCGCCGTCTTCGTAGAAAACTTTCATTTGCCAGCGTTCAGGAATGATATCCACCTGAGTTATAATAGTGTACGGTCTTACTCGGTCGTTTTTGGTCTGGCCAATAATGACTGAGGTTCCGAATGGAATCCAGTCGGTTCCGTCCGGGGCTGTTGGAAGGAGTCGTACATTTCCGTCGTTGTAGAGAACAAAAACCTGAGCATATCCGTTGTTCCATGGGATTGGTCGGTAAATGCGGATGAATGTGACGTTTTCTGCAATAACGCCATTACTCAAACGTACCGTCATTGTTTTTGGTGCAAGCCATGAGAGTTGGACATTTACGGTCTCAATGATGACGTCATCGCTTCTGTAAATTGTTGAAATTTCATCTGGCACCATGGGCCGTTTGAGTAATTGAAGGTAATCTACCTCAAACTTAATAATGACGTCAGCTTCCATGGAAAGTACAATGTAGTTATCTGTGTCTTCAATCCATGTGAAATCCGGGATGGTCCACATTTGCTCCAGGGTGTGCGGATCAAATGTCCGTACGGACGGGTCGGACAGACCTCCGGTGTTTCGTCGGTATTGCATCATTACTGTAACTGGAACACTCAAGTGTTTGAACCTCAAATAAAGTTCATTTCCAATTTTTGAATCAATACTTCCCTCCTTTTCACCTTCCAGTTTAAAGGAAGCAAAAATAGCTATCGATTTTCTGGAGTCTTTAGCAATGAATATAAGACTGGAATTTTGTCCGCGGATTTCTTTTGTGTCAGAATTGGCTATAAAGTCCGAGAATCTCCATAGCTGTGGCGGCAGATGAGGACAGTTCGTAAGATTATCATGACGTCTATTAGCGAATGACTTGTACTGTGGAAGGGTTGCGGTGATAAGGAACTGGCTAACTGCAGGGTTGTAAATTGGAACGTTGACGTTGTCCACTTCTGCACATTTCGTGTCATACGACTTCTGTTCTATGGCGGCGCTTTCAGTATTCGAGGTTAGAGTAGGCCGTTTGACATCAAATTTCGCCTCTTGAATACACATTATAGTGCACTGCAGAATCTCCAAATTCATTCTCTCATCATCAATATCGAATTCAATGTTATCAACGGTGATATTCGACGATCCTGGTCTGACGTCAACTTTTAGGACGTGCCATCCGGCGTCAAACGTGTACACCCTGGGAAATCTTCCGGTGTTGATGAAGATCTCCCGTCCACCCTTGGGTGGTGAGTAGTAAGTGCCTAGCCAGTAGCCGTGGTCCAGGTTCACCGTAAATAACGCGTTAGCATTATCAGTTGAAAATCTGAAATTATTCAGTCGTAGAGTTGTCTTTTCTCGTATGCAGAAGTTTATTGACAACGGTTCCATTTCATTGACCATAAGAGCGTTTCCAGTGGAGGCGTTTGCCAAATGAACAACTCCATGGTTTGCCCTTGTTCTTGTATTATCAGCTTGGAGAATGAAGTTTCTTGTGAACACGGACGGAATTAACACGGTACAAATGACCAATATCAACGTGTTTCCCTGCATCTTCCACGTCTTTTGTGATAATGACGATAAGAATAAAGTCTGTTATTCAGTATCCGAAGTCTAACGTCGCTGCTACCTTATGATGTGAACAGTCGGATATCACTTGTCTCTTTTATACCTATGGTATGAAAAAAGTTGTAAATTAGATACAGTTCACTTCTTTCAACGTGCGTCTATTTATAAAAATAAATGGTGATATGTCATGGCTCGACGGTCCGGATAATAGAGAGTGGCTGACTTAAGTGATGGATAGGCTCAAATATAAATTTATTTCACCGTATATACATGTATAAATCATCTTATCATGATTGTGCAATTATTAAACCTTCTTTAGATGTAACTGAATATATTGTGGAATTATGAATTAACTTTCCCTCTTATTATAAGATGATACATGCATCATTAACAAATAACAATGACGATAATTAGCATGCAAGTATTGCGTCAACTAATTGGAATTATAATTTATGAGATACTTAAATATGCGAAAACATAAATATATTAGTAGTTGACATGTTGCAAGAAAATTTATCAAAATAATGATTTCAAACTACATTTGACCAGGGACGTATAATAGGTATATATGTCCCTGGTTTGACGGAGTTCAAAACGTCATTATTTTGTCAAGCTAAGATAATATCTAACTTACCTGTATAGTATAAGTCCTCACTTTCCTGGACAGGTAAAAACCGAATGTGTATGTATGTCGTGTTGGCTTAATATCTACAGGTAAGCGTGAACCTATTCACTATCACTAAAGTTAGGCTTTAAAAGACATCTGCCTTACTGAACTGTAGTTGCAGCCCCGTCTTATAAACCCCCCGCCAAACTCCATCGCTCGTTACCGTTGATGTATGCGTAGTCTTCCTCGACCAATGAGGGCAGTTACTCTCGTTTTTTATCAATCACGTTCGTTGGTATAGTTACGTTATAGAGCGTGGTGTTTTGCATAATTTGCATAATGATGGACACATTGAACAGCCAATCAGATTTGTCCATTGATTTGGTGCTTGTCATTCCTACGTCACAACATGGCTACGCACGCACTGATCAATTATGGTCACAGGAGAATCCCAGCTCGTTCATCAACATTGAGACCGGATATCCAGCATCAATACTTAACCAAACAATAACATAATTCCCTCATAAAAGCATTCAGGCTCTGACTCTAACCGGAAAACAGCTCTAACATCGTGATAACTTTTAAGCTACATTGTAAATCTGTGATTCAGCGTTTTTAAAATCATACATCAAAACAATGACAGAGGAAGCGAGTTTTTCGCTGATCGATACTTTCCGGCGTGACTTCTAGCTACTGTGGTCTCATTCAACGTAATAGTTCATTTTTACTCTATAATATTTAATCGTCCATGGAAATGCTTACGTCGCATTCAAACCATTATCTGTTGTTTACATGGATCAAGTTATGTGTAAACAAACAATTATAATACGTGTATTCGTTAGATAATGTTTTTTTTTCTTGTTTGTTTTGTTTGGTTTTTGGGTTGTTTTTTTGCGATTTTCGAGAATGGGAAAAAATCAAGAGTGTTTGACTATATCGTCAACAGGGGATTAGAGGTTTGGTGCTTTTCAGAGAAATTTCTGCTTCCAACGCTCCGTAAAACTGCAAAAATAAACAAAAAAACTGCACATGGGATTCATTAAATTCACAGGGTTTACGGCATTTGCGTGAAAAAATGTATGTCCAGTTTTCAGGGATACGACTCCCAATGTGAATACATGAATTTCAACATATATGACACAGTTGTTTTTTACTATAATAATCGTGAATAACTTTGACGATTGTTTTCCGCCAAATCATTATCGTGCCAATAACAATCACCTACTCATTTTCAAAATATAGAAAGCTATTTTATTGCGTATTTATGAAGGAAAAGGGAATTTAAATTTAAAAAGACGAGGGTTTTGTGTGTATTTAAAGAATACATATACTGCTCGATATTTTGCTCTTTAGCTATAATTTTGTTTACAATATATATATATGAACATTCAATTCTTCCTCGTTAGACTGTCTACCGTGATATCCGCTTAATTACGCTTTCCTCAAATTCTAAAAAAAAAACACCATGAAAACCGTTCGCAAGGTACGTGTATATGTTTCCGTCGGTTGCGTCTTATCTATTAGATTTAACGTGAAATAGAGACCATTCATTAAAATGTTATATTGAAAACAATCCAGAGGGGAAATGCAAGTCTACTTTCTGAGAAATAACACCTCGTATACGTATGTGTAAAACAAGTTCATTCCATATAATACGTTTTCCGAAAACGTGTCACGTGTGTAATACAGCGTCAGGTAAATTGATAATGACGAAACTTAAAGACAATTTAAGCAATTTGTTTTATAAATTCTGAAATGAAAAAGCAAAAAAAAAAAAAAAACATTTTATGAAGTACTATTTAATTTTACGCAATTTAATTTGTTCAAATCATATAAATTCCATGTCCATTATCCTGGACATATCGTCCAGCAAGGCAGGTAACAGCGGGGATCCCGAGGGACCCTTGACCAATGCCCCCATCAACCCTGCCAGTGACACGGCTGCACACGTTGCCTGCATCAATCTTCTGCCTAAACATTGCTCATTTCCTTTCCTTTTTTGTTGCGCATGCGTTTGCGACTTCCGTTTATCCCCGTATCTTGTTTTGTCTTCCCCACCTGAAATCAGACTCTTCAGTCGTCCTCTTTTTCCTGTGGAAAGACATGTGTCCGAGTGAGACGGACGAGCTCGTAATATTTCACCTCGCAAATCATCCTCTATCTCTCTTCTACCCCTGGCTACTGACTCCACCGAATCTTCACCACTAACTTCTGCCCTGTCCGTTATTTTGTTATTTACACTGGCCGGGCCCGATCCTTGACCACCATTTACTTTGTCCGTATTTTTATCAGCAGCATGCCCTTGACTGTTGTCTGGGCCAACGTTACTTCCCCGGTTTGACTGTCCACCTTTACCATATTGTTCAAGTTCCTGACTACAGCTACCACAAATCTGTGCCGGTCTTTGATCACCGTCATCTGCTAAGTCCGATCGATGTCCAACGACACTGTCCTGGCCCGATTCCGATTCGTTATTGCCAACGCCACCTTGACCCAAATCTTTATCACCGACACTAGTCTGTCCAGATTCCTGACCACCAAATCCGGCTTGGCCAGAATATTGACCACCAGCTCCGTCTTGACCCGATTTTTGACCACCAGCTCCGGTTTGACCATCAATACCTGACTGCCCTGTCTCTTGACCACCAACGCCATCTTTGCCCAATTCTTGACCAACATGGCACGATTCTTGACTACCAGTGCTGGTTTGGCTCGATTCTTGATTACCAATACCGCCTGGGCGTGATTCTTTACCACCGGCCCCGTATTGACCCGATTCTTGACCACTAACTCCGGCTTGGTCTGATTCTTGACCAACAGTTCCGGCTTCTCCCGATTCTTTACCATCATTGCCTGCTAGGCCTGATTCTTGGCCACCGGCACCAAATTGACCAACACCTTCTTGGACCGATCCTTGGCTTTCACGTCCTTTCTGTTCCGGTTTTTGACCACAATCTCCGGCTTGACTCGACGCTTGACAAACGCCACCTGCCTGGCCCGATTCTTGATCACCGGTCCCGCCTTGAGCGGATTCTTGACCATCAGGCCCACGCTGACCTGGTTCTTGACCACCACCTTCAGCTTGCCCCAATTCTTGATCACCGGTTCTGGTTTGACCGGCAATACCTTCCTGGTCCGATTCTTGGCCTACTAACACTTGTCTGGTCCGATTCTTGACCACTGGCTCTGGTTTGACCATCGTTATTTGCTTGGCCCGATTCATGACCATCAGCCCCGGCGTGACTTGATTCTTGACCACCATCTTGAGCTGGGCCCAATTCATGTCCAGCAGCCTCGACTTGACCACCAACACGTTCATTGTCCGATTCTTGACCACCAGCCCCGACTTTGGCCGATTCTTTGCCACCAACGCCTTTCTGGGTCGATTCTTGACCACCAACTCTGGTTTGACCATCGTTATCTACCTGGCCCGATTCATGACCATCAGCCTCAGCGTGACTAGATTCTTGCCCACCATCTTGAGCTGGGCCCAATTCATGTTCAGCTGAACGGACTT
Organism: Pecten maximus; assembly: GCF_902652985.1. Lineage (NCBI taxonomy): Eukaryota > Metazoa > Mollusca > Bivalvia > Pectinida > Pectinidae > Pecten > Pecten maximus. The sequence goes on from NC_047020.1 coordinate 36,460,205, forward strand.
CACCACCAACACCTATCTGGCTCGATTCCTGACCACTGGCACTGGTTTGACCGCCAACATCTGCCTGGTCCGATTCTTGACCACCAACACCTGTCTGACCCAATTCTTGGCAACCATCATCGGCCTGGTCCGAATTTCGACCACCACGACCTGTTTGACCCGATTCTTGACCACCACCTCCTGAAACGTCCGATTCGTACCCACCAAGGCCCGCGTGGCTCGATTCTTGACCATTGGGTAAAGTTTGATTATCAGCACCTCCCTGGCCCGATTTTGGACCATCATTCCCGCCGTGACCTGATTCTATCCCACCACTTTTAGCTGGGCTCAAGTCTTGACCATCGGTTCCAACACCTTCCTGGTTCGATTCTTCATCACCATCTTCGGCTAGGCCTAATTCTTGCCCGCCGTTTCCGGCTTGACCACCAACTCCTGCTTGGCCTGATTTTTGACCATCAGTCCCAACTTTGTCCGATTCTTGACCACCAACGCCTGTCTGATCCGATTCTAAACCACCTTCTCCTGCTTGACCACCAACGCCTGCTTGGCCTGATTCTTGACCACCAGTCTCATCTTTGGCTGATTCTGGGCCACCAATACCTCTCTGGTCCGATTCTTGACCACCTGCTTCGTCTTGATCACCAATACCTGTCTGTTCGGATTCTTGTCCACCAGTCCAGCCTTGACCCGATTCTTGACCACCGCCTCTGGCTTGGTCTGATTCTTGACCTCCACGACCTGTCTGCCCCGATTCTTGACCATCACTTCCAGTTTGACACGATTCTTGACCCTCAACTCCTGTCTGGGTCGGTTCTTGTCCACCGGCTCCGGTTTGACCTGCCATGCTCGATTCATGACTACCGATCCCGCCTTGGCCTGATTCCTGACCACCACCTTCAGCTTGGCCCAAATCTTGTCCGTCGGCTTCCGCCGAGTCCGATTCCTGACCACCAATCCCTGCCTTGGCCTGATTCCTGACCACCACCTTCAGCTTGGCCCAAATCTTGATCATCGGCTCCCGCAGAGTCCGAATCATGACCACCAGTCCAGTCTTGACTCGATTCGTTACCATCATATTCAGCTTGGCCCAGTTCCTGACCATCGGCTGCGGCTTGACCGCCAACACCTGCCTGGCCCGATTCTTGACCACCAATCCCGCCTTTGCCTGATTCATGACCACCACCTTCAGCTGGGCCCAAATCTTGACCATCGGCTCCCGCAGAGTCCGATTCATGACCACCAGTCCAGTCTTGACTCGATTCTTGACCATCATATTCAACTTGGCCCAATTCCTGACCATCGGCTCCCGCTTGACCGCCAACACCTGTCTGGCCCGATTCTTTACCACCATCTCCGGCCTGGCATAATTCTCGATCACCACCACCTGCCTGACCGAATTCTTGACCACCATGTCCGGCCTTACTCGATTCTTTGCTAGCACCGAATTCATCTGAAACGCCCATATCAAAATCTGATTCGCTTAAGTCAATAGCATGAGAAACACTCTCGTCTGCGACATCAAATAGTGAGCCATTTCCCTGTACCCGGTCAACATCTGACTTCATCGAGTCTGTGTTCCAAACATCAGTCCTTGTATTGACGCCATTTGTGACACGTGACTCGCTGGGGGTTTCAATACTGAGTCCGGATTCACTCGCAAAATGAGAAAGGGCCGAGAAAAAACAAGGCTAGGTCGTCCATAGATATTTTTGAGTCTTCATTGCTTGATAAAATACTCAGTGGCGTGTCGGCATGGCGACTGTCAACGTCATTTTCTGAACAGGAACCGTCTGTTTCGGCGTCGTTCGCGTCATCTGTGATTACGTCAGAGACAGACGACTGATCAGTTTCGGTATTTAACCCGATATCTTTTGTTTTACGTTCGCTTTCTGTAGTGGAATTACTGCAAAAAGAACGGCAACAAATTAGATTTGATTTGATACCAAAGGCCACCTTTTCCTTTTGTCAGGGGGGGGGGGGGGGGGGGGGGGGGGGGGATGGACACCTCCTTCTTGAATATATAAATAAATAATATAAATAAATACTGATGTTTGACTATGAGTACATGCAATGCACCAAAGAATTCTAAATAGCATAGCGTAGCCAGAATACTTACTATACATAGCAGCTTGGCCAATTCTGTCAAGAATCAATAATGTGAGTTATCGTTTCTTTTCTCATCGACAGAGCAGAGATTATCGTTATTTTGCTCGCCGGGTCGAGAGAACGAGGAGTACGATATTTGGCTTTGCGCGCGGCAATGGGAAGGAATGTTGTTGTCATTTCGCACCCGGTGTGACAGGTCGAATATCAGCAGTGCGAAAGGAGTGTGAATCGTGGGTCGAAATGCGTCAGACATTCAACAGAAATTTCGCGTGAGGTTATCCATTATTTCGTTCTGTTGTTGCGAAAAGACGCTAATTGTTGGGGCGATAAAACGACACCTGTTGTTTCGCAGCATTACGAAAAGGCACACATCAGCCGCTATATGTGTTAAATTCTACTAGTTTTACTAATTTTATATAGGGCCAACTATAGAAAAAATGTGTATTGGTGATTTTTTTGTTTTTGTTTTTTTGTGACATGTTACTTACATCTGACGAGTGATGTCATCGATCATTTCTCGAACAATAGACAAAATATTCATCATATCGCTGGCCAATATTTCCTGTCTTTCTCTCAGCTCCGTCTCCCCGGACAACCCTTCCGAGCCCCTGGCCTGCTGAAATAGCTCTGAAAGTCGACACAACGAGGCAACAGGACTGGGCTACACGTAATGAAATAAACAATAAAGGAATGAGTATAAGATATTAGCTTGTTTTCCAATCCTATATGTATATATGATTTGTATTGTGATGTGTGTACTTGAATGTTAATAAAAATATTGTTTAAACTAAATAAACAATATCAATATATGTGTTATAATGTAATTTTGAAACCTTTTGTTATCTATCTTGTGGAAACAAATTGTATGCAGTCTTCTTAACACTGTACCGAGTATACTTAATTAAGCAAAGCGAAGATTTCTTATATTTTTCTGTTTTACTCAAACCAACGGCAAAAAACTATGAATATGTAATCTATTATAATGAAAAAAGGTCATTTCCGCAAGAAATCGATTTTTAAAAAGGGGGAAAGATCTTACGGAACCTAATCCATCATCGCTGGGCCGTGATATCATCAAGAAGAGGTACAAAGCCTTGATCTAATAAAGAGGTTTTGCTTCGTATTACATTTAAAAAGCGACATTGCACCACCTGCTATTTTATACTGGTACGTCACAGATATATATATATATGTAGCCTATTGATTTACATAAAAATATAAGACGGAGAAAGGTCTGTGTTAAATCCATCTACACCGTAAGTAAACACACTTATGCTAATGCCTAAAGGCGTATACCATGCAAGGACATTTGCTCGATTTTTCGGATGAAATATAAAAATAAAAATCGATCGAAGAAAGAGTTCACTTTCATTCGTCAATTTAAAGCCTATAGGCATGTGTGTAAGTTCAATATTGTCAATCTGTTTTCCTGTCAGTGTAGTCACAGGGATTAGGTACATATTCCCAATAAAAGTATTAAGTAATAGAACATATCACTCTACATATATACACGACCGTGGATTGGGAACTTGTACCATGTCCCTGTGAGTACTGGTATAAACCGTTTGTACTCCATGAACTTACTTTTTGCCTAAGTTGGGCGGCTGTCGGTGTGGAACTGGCGTCACCTTCCACTGAGTCGAGTTGTGCCTTTTGATCCTTGCTCGGTAGATCATCCGTGGAGTTGAATTCTCTCCATTTTGTTGTATTGTTCACATCACATCGAAAATTTTCACTGATTTCCTTCTCCAATAGACTGAATTTGGCGCGAACGCCTAAAGAAATAAATATTATAAACGGATGGATATTGGTCTGTCAATTAAGCCATCTAGAGCGTTCATTTACATTTCATTTTCAAGAAGCTAAAGAATTTTATTGTTGAATCTTATTTACTTCAGAGAGACAATTTTTGGCCCGAGAGGGCGCGATGCTGACATTAACCATTTAAGCTGGAAATATATTGTACAGTATGTACTTAGTTACCTTTCAGCAATACCATGTTCCTTTCTGTTTCTCCTGTGTTGTCACTCCCTGGTGACACAATCTTAGATAATCTCACTACCGTTATAAGAATTTCGGCAAATGTCCGGATAGTCGATTGCATTTGCAGAAAGTTTGCCAGGTCGACGACACAGTTTTCGCTGTTTGTTGAAGCTGTCGTTTGTGTCACCGATTCTGTCTGTGTTTCGTCGTCTTTCAACACTTTATGTGCCGGGAAACTGAACTCTTCAACCTGTTTGAGCTTTGAGAGTTGACCCGTGATCAAATGACCAAAGCGCTGGGACACTGACAGAACCGGAAGTCGGACTGCTTCCATAACTTCCAAATAATCGTCTGTGGATTGTTCTGAACAGTCGAGATCTGATTCGTTTGAGAAGGCGACATCTTCCTGGCTGTAAATGATATGAGCTTTGTATGGGTCTTCAAGCGATGATTCGCTGCATGGCGCAAGTTTTGTATCGACGTTTTCATCGTCCGCCTCCATTGCCACTGAGAAAGGAAGTTGTGCCGTGTTGCTTAGAGAACATTGGCGATTATGACGTCATAGTTCTGTGTGAGTTGTCTTCCCATCCACTTGTTCATATATATTTGTTACGTAAAGCCCGGGTCTGGGTCAGAGAGACTACACTCTGCACGTCATTATAAGCGCTGACAACGAACATTCATTTTGGCGGCTTTCTTTTCTCGCAAAGATGAGAACACACGTACCCTGTGGTGCTATGGCTGTGTTATTGAGCAAAATATGTCTACCCCGATTGATATGTATATCGTCTGACAGACTTCCTGTGCGATGTCAAGACTTGTTGACCATTGCTATCCAATGGCCGATAAACCCAGAAAACAGACAAACCATTCATTTTCAATGCAACGCATAACATTCGTAGCGGAACTGGACTGGACTTAACAATGATGACCATGTAGCTAAAATGGTTAGAGCGTCCATATAGAGTTCGGAGGTCCCGCGGGTTCGAGTCCCAGTCTGGTCGTTGCAGTTTTCTTCCCTGTTATATTTTGGCGCCCAACTTAATACCTACGGAGGTGGCTTAGGGTCTCGTGTGTGTTTTCGGGGTCGAGGATGAATGTAGCGGAACTAAACTTGGCTGAACGCGGGTGGCCAGGTAGCCCAAATGGTTAGGGTGTCCGTCTATAGAGTTCGGAGGTTCCGGGTTCGAGTCGATGCCAGGTCGTTGCATTTTTTCTCCTCCTGTTCCTCATTTGTAATACCCAAATAAATTGATCTATATTATTATATTGTCTAGTCTTTTGTGTCGCTTTTTCAATTATATTCGTCATATGGCTTCTGTTGTAATTTTCCCCCTATTACTGACAACTCCATGGCATTTGACGTATATTTAATGTTTTCTTCGTTCTGTAGCTGTCCTTTCCATTTGAGTGTCGCAGAATATTTGGACATCCGAAATTAGATGTCGTTTCTCTGTTATATTGTCTTGGATGTGTTTTGTCATCCATATAGCTTTGTGGAAATAATAAGCCCGTAAGAGGCAACTAATGTGACTTATGCAGATTCTGGTGACAAGGCAATTCATTAGATGTATTTATATTACAACAGTTGCGAAACAATTTATGTCAACTTATATTGAATGCTCTTAATTTGTTGGTCCGGATGGAAGTGCGTAAAGGGTCTTACCGTGGGAGGAAACATGCGTACACGGTCTATCTCTTTTAGAATTAAAGAGTTTCCATCAAATTCAGAAATGTAGATATTTTTACATCAAATTACATTCAATAGAAATAAATTTTAAATTCAAAAAGAGATTCGTGTATCTCTAAAGCATTAAACAACTGATTTAGATAAGAGTTTTAAAAAGGGTTTTAAAAAAAATCTTTTAGAGATATATCAATTTCCTTTAAAATATATCTTTAGTTTTTTATATATGATAATTTAAGTGAAATACTTTTCTTTCTTCTTAAGAACTCACGAACAAACGAAAATAGGTAGATACTGTTCACGGCGTCTCTAGTTCTGTTGAAACCCGTAGCATGTTGGCGTGCAATTCATTTGTGTCGTGGTATACTCGTTAATTTATGGCCTATTTATAACCAAAAGTTTCCAGGAAATGATCTGTTATCAACAAGGAGCATTATGCCGTCCGTGGTTTCCGGAATTTTAATTATGTGATAATGCAGATTTTAAATCCATATTTATCTATTTAATGGTGATTGATTAATGAAAAGAAGGAAATGGAATAAAACGTGCATATTTATTAATACAAGTCACCAAAAACATTGTTATGTATCATGCAAAGAAAAACGTTAAAGAATTTTGATAAAACAGATTATATTTATAAAGTGATTGAAATGTTACATTTTAATTAAGCAATGTTCTTTAGAGTCGTATATGTTCTACAATTTCTGTCCGATACCAAATCCGTTTTCACTTTGGTGAATTGTAAAATTCTTAAAAAGGGTTTGAGAATTAAAAGTTATTTCATATTGTGTTAAATGGTCCTTTGGTTTCAAATTGATGACTGTTGTTTATGCAGAATGGAAATGTATAAAAAAAATAACTTGTTATAATTAGAAGTTTATAATTGATTAAAAAATAATTAGTTTACGACCTTATTAATGAAACGTATTATGTTTTTGTCGAAGATTCAAATGTTTTATTTCAAAATGTACTTTTAAGTATGGCGCGTTTGTGGTAAATTCCGTACAAAACACGGAGGATTGGGTCAATGTGTCTTGTGTTAAGAGCATCGCCCTGGTAATGTGCTTTCGCTCTCAGAGATCAATTTAGTGAACGGAACCCCTGACGATCGAGGATGTGTTTAATCAAACGATAATTTTTATAAAGAAGATGATACTCACAAAGATAATACAACTCTGCATGTTCCTCAATGTGGATTTATTTTACGTTGATTCTAATTTCATTTTCGATATGACCTATTATTTTTACATTGCACAATTCTTATTTCTTTTTCGAAGTGACCTATTGGTTTTACATTGATTCTTATTTCAGTTTTGGGGTTGTCTCCAAAGCCCTACATTCTCTCAGATATGCCGAAATAACTAGGCCCTAACAAATGACCGAGCCCCTGTGTCTAGAATGCACAAATTCTCATGTCCCTGTGATCATGACCGCTTCGCCCTTTGTGAGACTAACCATCACCCTGGATACCTGTATACGTACCGTCTCTGTATATCATTTCATAGGTATCGGGTAAATTATATTTTCTATGTATTGTTTAGTCTCTAGAATATTAAGAAAAGAGCTTTATCACTTTGGTACCTATGATTCTAGACCTATATGTTTCAAACTAGGGGCAGATAATCTAATATTAGAATTTAGTTTGGCAGTTCTTACCAAAAAAAACTTAGGGCCTGATGGCCATGGCAGTCTATGTATCAGGGGCGGATACAGGATTTTCAGTTGGTGGTGGTGGTGGTGGGGGTTCCAAATTACGGGGGGTCCGGGGGTACTCGGTCTCCCCGAGAAAAACTTCAGCAGGTAATTTCACGATAGATTCATATAATAGATAATAAAATGATATAAATAATATAATAGATTTTTATAAAAACAAGTTCACTTTGACAATTTTAGGGGTGTGTGTGTGTGAGCATCATCCATATGTTCAAGATATTTAAAAATCAGTTCACTTTGATTATTTCCATTGCCTATTTCATCATCATATACATTACATACAACACAGTTGATGTATCGATGTTGATTCGACCAACACGGATATTTATCATGAGCTTTCGCCATGATATTTAACTTTTGAAGTTGAGGAATGCTTTATGTGTTTTACTGGCTAACACGCACGATATTAAAACTACACATGCTCCCAAATAAAGCCAGCATTTTCAACTCCTTAGTTATCATTTAATCTATTCACATCAATTTATTAATTCAATCACGCTCCCTCCTCCAAATACGACAGTCGGGCACCATATACTGTATATAATTTTATAGATTATTCAATTATTTATTTATATTTATTTCGATATACTGTACGAACATGTAAATTTTACATATGTATGGAATCGAATTTATATACATAAATAAAATGTATTGCGTCATTGACAGGTAATACGTCGTGTATTTAATGATCGGGTTGCCTTCATATTAAATCAAAATTGTATTGTCTTGTCAATAAAACTATTTCTCTGCATTATGTCATTATGTATCCAGCTTTGATTGTCACATTCCTAGTATATTAATTTATCATTGTATGACGAATTTAATTTAATTTCAATGAAATATCAATACGTTGTTTGAACAGAGTCGCTATTTAATACATAGACATTGCAGACGACATCAAAAATATCAGTTAATCATTTTCAAAAGAATCTGGAAACAAGCTGAAAGCTCATATCAATCCATCTCTCTCAGAAGTTCTACATATTTTTATTCTTTATCGTACTAAACGAGCCTTGCTTGTTAAGAAAGAAAAATATTTTTACTTCGTACATTCCTTGATATTTAAAAAAACTAATAATTAGTAATTGAGGAGGAGGAGGAGGAGTGTACATGTGGCGTGTTTTTTGTTTGTTTTGTTTTATGTATATGTTTATTCATGTAAAATATTTAAAAAAAAAAATACATATAAAAATGCTCTAGATATGCATTGTCATAATAATATGCATGCATGCTTTATTTTTATCATTTTTATACAATATACATCCTTGATATGCATTTGTTTTTGATGACAAAAATATTTATTATCTTTTTGCAAGTTAATATGTCACGACTAGAATGCGATTAGTCAAATGAGATGCATATATAGATCTATGTATTCCTTTTTTTCTTCGCGTTAAAGTTACAATTGGTGCCATTCCCGTGTGAAATTTTGCCGTTACTTTGCATTGACATTGATTTATCATGCGTCCCATTAGATTGAATGTACAGTTATATAAATATAAGGGTCAGACAATGTTATCTTAATGGTTTCAAAATGTGACGAACTTGAAAAGGTCGGGGGAAATTATTGAAACAAAATACTAGTGAAATAACATAAAGTTAAATATTTATGGCACGTCCTTATATTTTGTACATGCATATTCTTAATCAAAATATATTAATTATTTGTTGAATAAAGATTATAAATTGCTTCTTTCTGGGTTACTAATTTGATGTTGTGTGACCTTTGTATGGGAGGTAACTCTTTTTAATTGCCTCGATGCCGCCCTACCTCATATGAAAGCTCGACAGCGATTGGTTGATTTTTTGCGGCACGTTCAAAATACAGTGGGAAGATAGGTGAGACATAATCATGTTTTTATCTAAATATGTTGTGACACTAACGTTATGCATTCTCATTTTCATCATTTGTATATTCTTATGTGATAATTGAGTCTGTTTGAATTGTTATGACATCTAAATATGACAAGTTATATGGAGATCGTTGCCATTTAGCCTCAGACAACTGACAACATGATGATGAACATGGCTGAGAAATTTCGGTTTCTTTCTGTCTTTTGTCGTAAGGGATTCTGTTACATTATTAGCACAATACTACTTAACTACTTACAACCAATGCAGTAGCAATCAGTGTGTTTTTTCTCAAATAATCATTTGTATTGAAATGAAACGATGACGCAGTCACACATTCGAATAACCGTTACCGTCTAAACCATCTGTCGTATGGTGGGTCATATAATCTAAATAGGCATTCGACGACAGGTTGTGTACTGTCTGAGGTGTCCAATATTGTATTCAAATGATTTAGATTGCATACTATCACTTTGCAAGTTGTCATCCTTTCTTTGAAAGGGAGAGACCCCCGCCCCTCTTTTTTTAAATTCAATATTTTTTTCAGACCGATACCTTTGATCTTTATGATTAAAAAATCCATTCGTTTAATGGCAAGAAGTATCCTGCGAATGTCTTTCTGCTGCATGCAATTTTGAACATGCACATTCTCGTTTTAAACCTCAAGAAAGCAACCTGTATGCAAATGAATGGTCAGAAACAGCTACAATGGCACATACAAATTTTGGATACCCAAAGCTTTTTTTTTTTTAATATGGTATAGTGGTAAATGGCCCATTCTTAGACCCATCCATCTTTCTCAGTAATTTCTTCTATCTAAGACATGTGGAATGTCATTTTCAAAACAAGAATAAATAGAACAAGTTAATCAAATTAACCATAAACAAATAGATGGCTAAATGAAAAAATCATAACCTGTGCGACTGTGCTGTGTTGTAATAATTAAAGTTGAATATAAAAACAAACTTTGAGAGAAAAGAGGTGTAAACTGGGTGGTGTTCAGTTTTAAAATGTTAAACAATTTATTGATATGAAAATTTAATTAACGTGATATTTATCCACTTGTTTAGTAACTGTTTCTTTAAAATATTGAATCATTTTGTTTATATCATAGTTGTCAGTTTCAAAAAAAGATAACAACAGTAATGTTACGTATATCATATAACCTATCCTTCTTATAATTATGTTCCAGGGACTTGTGTAAATTCTTTCAAATAATAATAGTTCCAAAAGCTGTTAGCTCGCACTTGCATTATGCCATATCATAACCATGTTACAGCCTACCCGATAGGGGCAGTGTCGTATCCCTTTATTAAGTGTCAACCATAGCTGCTACAACCATACCTTTGTGTATTTTATTTTACAGCAGGATGTCGGACAAGGTCATCCCTGTCCGAGTGGCAGTGCGCTGTAGGCCACTTATCCCGAAAGAGGAAAATGAGGGGTGTCAAGTTTGTGTCCAATTTACCAAGGATGAGCCTCAGATCATCCTCGGAAAGATGAAGGCTTTTACCTATGACTATGTATTCAGTCCCTGTAATAGTCAGTCAGAGGTGTATGAAATGTCGGTTCACCCACTAATTAAACATGTATTTAAAGGTTTGTATATATATTACAAAATTTTTGTGTTCAGCGCTTGATGGTGATACCATCATCTACCTTTAGTTTTAATTATTACCTGTTAAAATTGGTTGGTTTAGGCAAAATATATTAAAATGATTTCAAAATCTGTGGCTTCATAAGTCTGCAGTTAGCACTGCATTGTTGACATTCAAAATGTTACCTGGTACAGGTAGATTGTACCTAATTGTAGGGAGGGTTCTGTTAGCATGTGTGGGTATACGTATCTTGAAATCTTGTTAGTAAACATCACCAAACCTACCAATTGTGAAATCAAAAATAAAATGGTTGTGTAATGTGGTATTGCTGAGCTCACAAATATTTCTACAGAATTAAGAATCTTGTGTAGTAATTTGATGATTTGTTTTTGTTCCTAACTGATAAGTAAAAGCTTTGTTTTTGTTTTGGTTTTTTTATTGTAGGATACAATGCCACTGTGGTAGCATATGGCCAGACCGGCAGTGGTAAAACCTACTCCATGGGAGGGTGTTATGAGGAATCTTTGAAGGAGGAGGAAGCAATGATGGGCATTATTCCTCGTGTATTGAGTGAACTGTTTGAAGGCATCCAGGCGAGACAGGATTATGAATTTACCACTAAAGTCTCTTATATAGAGGTAAGATTGATACATGTGCAGGAGTCTAGAAGGCAACAAGCTACTTAAAGTGTATGAAATTATTAATGTTTTCAATAATTTTAAAAGTTTAAATGTAGAATGGGCATTTGGCAATTAATTTGAATAATCCTGTATTTTGTCATTATCTTCTGTTAATTCATGAAAAAACTTTTTGAATTATACATCATTTTGTATTTTTGATGACTACAGCAATCCTGGACTTGGTGCCTCATACTTTTATTATCCTTCTCTAATACAGAAACAAGATTGTTAGTTTTCTGGAATGATTTGGATTTAAAAGCAGTATTCAAATTATCATATTACAAATTGAATAGATATTAGCAGGACTGTTTGTTACCATCAGTTGCTTGTCCTGTACATATCTCAGATTTCAGAGATCATTCAGAGACCACAATAAATATATATACACAGGGAAATCAGATTATGTGCAAGAAAACACTAACTTTGACTGAGGGGAACGTCAGTGTTTTGTCTTAATTCTCACATGATAGAATTATGTTTTAATCTATATTATCTAAAATGCTGAAATTCTTGTCAGTATATATGCATTTCAAACAGTATACGTAACACACTAAGTTTACAAGTATCAGAAAATATTTGTAGTAATACTGAGGAATATGTCACAATTTATTGTATGATATTGGATTAAACAATAGTTTACTTAGTATACTGTATATATACAATATGTATAAAACTTTTTTAACCAGATACACAATGAAGATATCAATGACCTTTTGTGTCCGCCAAACAAGAGGGAACCACTCTCGATCAGGGAGGATATTGATGGGGGAATCAAGGTAATAAACCAACACAATGTCCTAGTAACTTGTCCTGATAGTTCTTTTTATTTCCAAATTTACCTTCTGATTTCCATTGAAAAAATGTTGTGGAATAAAAAAAAAGATGAGAAAAAAAAATGAAAAAGATATAACCTACCATGTATGTTAAACTTAAAATTGAAAAATGCAGAATTGAATTAAAACTATGTAATATTGTTGGATAAGAGTAAGGTTACACAAGTTTATAATACATGTACTGATGTTTTCAGTATACTGCGCATGCAAACATACTCTTACAGTGCTCCAGATAGCCTGCGTGAATGTGTATTTACGCACAATTCCTCGCAAATAACGCAGGCAAAATCCGGATACTTGCATCAATAACGCAGGCAAAATCTGGATACTTGTGTCAGACATGGAATCCAATTTTTAGCAGATTATAATTCATATCACAGGAACACTTGTCAGATAAGCGTGTTATTAGTAAAGTGTTTTTATATGATCATGAATAGTAACAAAAAATGGAGCTTTCCAAGCGAAAACCACTGTGGTTATAAATTTCTATTGCGGTTTTCGCAGAAGGGAATAAAGTCTGAAAAGGAGTCAAAACATATATCAGAAAAATAACAAGTTATAGGTAGGAACAAATACTGAACTTTATCTAAACACAAAATGATTGATTCACGGACCTAATGTTACCCGAACATGGATGAAAAGTATTTTTTATATGGGCCATGGGCCACGATAGGACGAGAATTTTTAGATCACATTTCTGCTATTGCTAAAAATGCTTGAATTAAATAAAAGACAACAAAAATATCAATCCTTGTTGACATGTTATATATATATATATCCTAGATATATATTTTGTAACATGAACTCAAAACTTACCTTCCGTATCTATAGCAAATGTATTGAAAATTGTGATAGGTGAAAGTTATAGTTATGCTCAGCTGCTTGTTTCTTACACCATCAGTCAACTGCCAGCTTGTTCATTAGTCAATAACAACTTAACACATTCATATAGAATAGAAATGGCCGTTTATTTAAAACGACATTCATAATCAAATATCAACCTTACATAATATCATGTCATAGCATGACTACAACATATACTTCCATAGTATAATATATTAATGCAAGGTAAACAATTATGCTTGACTAGTGTAGGTGAGGGGGGAAAAGGCCTAAAGGTACCCTCCACTTTCTTAAGATACAAGTGAAAAAAAAACCTAGGGTATGGTAAAAACCCCACCTGTTCAAAAGTTATCTGGAGCACTGCTCTTAGACTATTTGGTGCACTTAAATTTTAGTGCATTTCTGAATTTTAACAGATTAACGCATTGATGAATTGGCACGCTAAAATAATTTTTATATAAAAACAGTATATAGAAAGTACAATTAGAGAAATTATGATAATTTAACGTAATGCTTCCAGTGTGAAAGGGCTGAAATAGGATTACTGCTAAATGATGTACATTTAGAGAACTCCTTTGAGAGTATTTTATCATTCATTGTAAATGTTGGATTTGTCTAGCTGCCAGGACTACAGGAAGTGGTGGTGGTGTCCTACAAGGAAACAATGCAGTGTTTGACACGAGGTTCCCACAGTCGGACCACAGGATCTACGGCCATGAACAACACATCCAGTCGTTCGCACGCCATCTTCACCATCACCATTGAGCAGAAAAAGAGTGATGATATGTAAGGATGCGACAACACTTAATACCTTCCATGAAGTTAGAAAACAAATCGTTTTGCTGAAATGCAGTTTGTCTTTCATAAGTTTAATCAATTGTTCTGGTAACCATACGGGTTTCAGATTAGTCTTATGACAATAGCTTGTCATAAATAACCAGATTGAGAACTATTTGCAATCACAAATTCCTTACATGACTTTTCTTCTCTTCATATTTGTGTCCAATTTTCAGCACTTTCCCTCTGACATTTGATAAAGAAATGATATAAACTCAACATACCATTACAATTTTCTAAATTTTCAAATTTTGGCTATTCATGATATCAAAAACTGCTGAGAAATTAGCCCTAGGTGAAGCTTAGCCGTCTGTAAACTTTACAGATAGTAAGAAAAATGCCTCATTTTAAATATTTTGCATTTTAACAGGGATGACTTCTGTAAGTCAAAATTTTACTTGGTTGATTTGGCGGGATCAGAACGAGCCAAGAGGACTCAAGCTGAGGGGGAGAGATTTAAAGAAGGAATAAACATCAACCGCGGCCTACTGGCCCTGGGTAATGTCATCAGTGCTCTGGGAGAGGAGGGCAGCAAGCGAAGCCATATTCCGTATAGGGATTCAAAACTTACACGCTTGTTACAAGGTCAGTTGCTGTCTTAAAGGAAATCTGTTTTTCTATCTGAAGTATATTTTATCACTGATAGATTTTGCATTTGGTCAATCTTCAAAACACTCTATTTTTCACAAAATTGTCACAAAAATTTAAGGGCTAATTCCTGTAAAACATCTACCCCACCCCAGGACTCCAGGTTTTGTTAAGGGGTACTACCTATAGAATTTATTTAATAAATTACATAGAGGTAATAGGCAGGCAATCCAACCATGGATAGAAGTGATTTATTGTGGAGTACTGGGGTCAGGTAGATATTTTAATGGAATAGTCTTCAGAGTGCAGGGTAATTTCAAAATGATTTTTTTGAAAACTCCGTATTAATTTTCATGGTATTAAGATTCTTATTCCAGTCAACCAGTCTTAAGTAGATATGTTTTTTGGTTACTTGGGGGAAACTCATCAGGAGTTTCAGTCAATACTTTATAAATGGCAGACCAACTGGAGATCAGTTTGAATACTGAAGGTTCAAATAAGTAAATAAGTCTATTTGTGTTTACAGATTCACTTGGTGGAAATAGCCATACTGTGATGATTGCATGTGTTAGCCCTGCCGACTCAAACATGGAGGAAACACTCAATACCCTACGTTACGCTGACCGAGCACGAAAAATAAAGAACAAGCCGATTGTCAATCGGGATCCGCAAACAGAAGAAATAATGAGACTGAAATCCCTGGTGAGATCCCAACAGACTGCAGATCCCATCTCTATGATTGTAACCCCTACTGTTTGTTAAGTATTTCCTCAAAACCAGGCAGTGAAGGTTCCCTCTTGGAATACTAGATTATCTTTGTATACTATATTGTCAGTGTAGATGAAATTCTGTATATACTAGAGCTCTGCTGTCAGTATACACATGATATTAGTTTTGTTAGTTTTCTTGATAAACAGAATATTGCAGAAACAACAACATAATAATTTGATAATTTGGAGATCATCTTGGTGCAGAGATTTCCTTTTACCCTAGTTTTACTGTAGACATTAGATACTTTCCCCAAGTGAAGTTTTGCCAATGTTGCCCCCAATTTCCCCCTAAAAGCCAAGTAGTTGATGTCTGTAATACATATCAAGCCTTCATTGATCCAATTTTCTTCTTTTGTTTATTGATTTTGTCACACAAACACACTCTCACATTAAAAATTTTGAATCACTCAGTATTTCAAAGCATAATACCAATAAAACAGCCTCATTTAAAGGTTCATGTGTCAGATTTTTGTAAAATTTCCAATTCTTATTTTCAAGCTATAAGTTTACCAATGAAAAAACTCAAAGACATTGTTGGGAATAAAACAGAGATGAATAAACTGAATATATATTTTTGCTGCTGATATGTTGAATGTTTCTCGGTGATGATGTTAAATGGCTAACTGGGTCATTATTTGTGTTTAGGTACAGAAACTACAGCTTCAGTTGATCGGAGGCGGTGTAACCTGTCCAGACTCAATCTCTACCATGTAGGTACCTACACAAATATTCACCAATAAACCAAATTATTGTTTGTGTAATATTTTTGTCTCATTCAGATCCTGAAACAATACCAAAGGCTTGATCTGGCCTTGGGGGAAATATCTCCTTTTTGGGTTAATAAATCCTAGTATTCACCTGAAAACAGGTCATAACAATTACTTGCTTTGACAGCTGTCTTCAGTTCCCAACCACGAGTCCTTAACTACCACTGTGTTATTATGAGGACCTGTTTGTCTTGCAGAAGTTCCTGCAGTAGTTCGACCAGCGTAGAGACATCAGCAGAGGAACTCCGAGCACTCATGGAAAAGAACAAATTACTGGAGGTAGGAACAATCAACTTTTGATAATACTTATATATACTTATTAGAATATATGATACTTAATGATATCAAACCTAGGGCAGTAGGCAGATGTTATTGTTGTTTCAAATTTAATTATTTGTAGCTTTGTTTTAGGATGGATATAAAATATATTTTAACAAAATCAACTTAATTTCGCTTTGCCATGAATAGTACATTTGTAATTTCTATCAATCTCCATCCACCAGTCATGTATCTTAACACAATTGAAGTTGTGAAAGCTGTGGCAAAAGCTTAACTATAATATCACAGAATTTATTGTTCATCAAGAAAGAAGCTGAAAGCTCTAGTGGCTTTCAAAGGTTAAATGTCGAAGGTCGCTTGCATGTTATTAATTGTTTTAACTGAAGTTACAGCAATATTATTAAACAAGATGTTGGAAACAAAAGATCACAAGAGGAGAAAAGAAAATTTATAAACAGTTATACTTCAAAGTACAGAATAGGATATCAACACTTACATAAGCTTCTCTACCAGACACTTCTATAAACTCCCATAAGAGACACCTCTATAAACTTTTGTACCAGACACCTCACATTCATGTGATGGAATTGGATGACAACTGACCTAATTGATATAATTTTGTAATTGTTTGTCCTAGGCGGAGAATGGGAAGTTGTCGACGGAGCTCACAAGAGCAGTGGACCAGAGTACAAATATGTGTGAGAAGGCTATTAGAATGGAAATGAAATGTGATAAGCTCAAAACTCGTCTTCAGAACCTTAAAAAAGACACTGGGTAAGGAAACAACGATGCCTTGGAATTTACTAGTTGACGTATCAGAATTGTCCTATCACACATCATCACACAAACAGTACTGACATCTTATTTCTAGATACAGATGTTTAGGTTACAAAAATGTTGTCCTAGCAAAAAGCATGCTGTTGCTAGTAATTTGAGTTGAAAATACACTGGTAGATGCTGCTTTGTTGCAGCCCCTGCATTTTGGGACTTTGAAAATGTTAAAAGTTTTCACTTGGTGAAGCACTGCACTCCATTGATTTTCCAAATGTCAAAGGTTCTTTTCTCTTTACCCTTGACAGGGATATCCGCAATTTTACGGGTGTGAGATTTTCTGATCTCGCCCTAGGGCTGTCTGTCTCGCTCACTTTACTTTTATTATAGTATCTATCGGTATAGTAATATCTTTAATTTAAAAATTAATTTTAATTTTTTTCAGACTTGACCTGGAAGTTCTCAGCTCCAGTATTGACGTTGAGAGCAGCCCAGTCCTTAAAGAACAGCTAGATAAACTGAAGGATCTGGCTGATAAGATGAAAGCAGACTCGGTCAGTATTTTAATAATTTTGCTAGACTAGCAATATTGATATGCTTTTAAAATAAATATAATTTGATAACTTCTTAAAATTGTATTTTGTCATGTTGAAAGAGAATAGCTAAGTGAACTCAAATATGTGCTATTTGTAGTAGCCCTACAGTAATTACGATATCTGTCTTTTTGCTTGTCTCAGAGGGGGGGGGGGGGGAATGTAAAATTTAAGCACTACTGGTCTTTCAGGCAAATTTATGTTTAAAAAAAGTAGGGAAAAAAAACTGGTCCGATGTTGAAATATAGTGGTCCAATTAAACTAAATTTAATAGCTTCTAATATAATTACTTAATAGGAAAAGGTAAAATTGCAAGAAAATTTGTACTTGCCTATTGTCCTTATTGTTATCAAGACAGACATCCTGTAGAATTTTCGTACAAGTCCTCTTACTTGTGATTGTGAACTTTTTCAGTCGGAGGAAGACAAGGACCTGGTGACAGATGTAATATCAGAGGAAGATGAGGAGGAGGAGGATGAGGAGGTAAAGTTGCAGTGACAATAATTGTAATGATGAATTGTTGTTACTGAAGTTTTTTAACCTGTATCATGTTACAATGTTAATGAATGGTCTTACTCTTTGTCAGGGCTGATGTTACAGTATTGTTATGTCAATGCATTGATAAATAGCTCAAAGTATTATACAGTTATAGCTTTTATGAGATTGATTCATTGTTTAACTTACCTAAAAAAAAATTAATCAAAGTCGAAGCCCATATGAGTTTTTATTTGGGAATCATGTGGCATTACTCAAGCCAATCAGGATATGTGAAAAATATTTTATATGTTATTAGTGGCGACTACATAATATGTAAACACCCATGCATTGTAGTTCAATGCCAAAGTATTGAACGTTGATATATACTACAATGATGTCCCTGAAACTTGATTTAGTCACATTATTTGATGTTATACCAATTGTCCCAATTTTTATGTTGATTTTTAAATTCAGAGTTACATGTAGTTAATGTTACATATGTCTATAACATGTTAAAGTAAGAAGGGAGGTTAAAAGACAACCAAATTTGATTTAGCATCTACTGTTAAGTATCATATCATTTACTTAAGAGATTTAACAAGATTTGATTGTTGTGTTTGTAGGGACAGGAGTGCACCCCAGAGACGCCCCAAAGCAGGGCTCTGTCTAACGAGTACGCTCTGCGGCAGGCCCGCATGAATCGTGAATTGCTCGAGCTCAACAAGCTACTGGAGAAAAAGGAGCACCTGGCCTCACAGATGAACAGAAGTGACCAACATATGGACGCAATGAAAAAACAGTATGAGGTATCAAGCTTGTGTAGGCATTAATCCACTCCAGTGATTAGTTTAGTTAGTGATGGGCTGATGATTGAAAAGGCAAGTTAATCAGAAATTTCTGGAAGTGTTTGTAATTCTTTGGCTTCTCGTATTTTTGTCATGTTACCAGAACAAGAAATAGTTGATTTGTATTTTAGTGATGTATTCATCGGTCGTTTACTAGTGATTAAGGAGATTTAAATATAGTAACTGTTTTGGTGTGTTTTGTGTAAGTGTTGAAAATATTAATGACAAAAGCTAAGACGTGTATTATTAAATGTACTTGAAATGAACATACTTTTCTACATAAGACTAAATTTAGAAAACTGATATTGATAATGGATCGATGTCTGGTTTCTGATTATTGATTCTGAAAGTGAAACAGATTCCCAGCACTAGTTCTAGTTCACAGGAAGACATGTTTATAAATTCTTGGCACAAAAAATCCCAAAGAAATCATTAATCTTTATGTACTGAATGTTCTAATAGGCAACTCTGAAACAATGACAATAACAGAAGTTATACTATCATATGAAAATAATTCATTAGTCCCTACTGGAGTTTTGCGTACTGTTTGTCAGTCTGTGTATATTTTATCTGGTATGCTTGTACATGTACCTCATTGATAGCCTTGTTGGTTATGGAGTTATGTCCCTTCCTTCATATGTCTCGGGAATGTTTCATGTACTATACATATTTCTATACTAAAACAGAAACAATTCATGAAACATTTTTCATTTACAGACTGCTATGAAAGATTTGGAAATTGAAGTTACTATCCTCCAAAGAGAAAAAGACGAGATGCAATCGGCACTAGATACTGCTCGTGTCAACTCTAATGTTAATAAGTAAGTATGCTGATTCTGCTTGATGAAGTTTGAAATAAGGATAAGATTTTCCTTTTTATGCCCCCGCCATGAAATGGCGGGGCATATAGTGTTACCCACATCTGTTCTGTCCCGTCCCGATGCTATGTAACTAGCTAATCTCAGTAACTGCTGGGATTTTGGGATGTCAGGTGGCAGCGGAGAGCATTTTATGTCTAACAGACATATCTTAGTTTTAAAAAGTTGGTCTTTCCAGATGTTGCTGTCAGATCCTTTTCTATGGAGAATATAAAATGAAAATATGAATCAATGTAATTTGTAGAGTCGCTGAACAAAGAAGGAAAAGACTTAAAGAACTTGAGCAGCAGATCTCTGACCTGAGGAAGAAAATGAATGAGCAAACGAGACTGTTGAAGATGAAAGACTCCTCAGACAAGCAGGTGTCAAAATTAAATACAGAAATACAGGTACGTAGTGGAATGAAATACAGGTACATCTTAAATTCTAATGCATGGAATGAAATACAAGTATGTCTTAGATTCTAATGGAATGAAACACGTCTTAAACTCCAATGAAATACTGGTTTAGTTCCTGCTTCCAAACAAAAGTTGATAATGTCATAGTTTACTGTAGTGTGAGAATGCTCTGAAATGGGACATTTACTTAACTGTACTGATTGGTGTCTACCCTTACATGTGATGTGTTAGAGCAAGATGTGAAGTTAAGAAAATTTGTGAATACATTTGAGTAAGGCTTAAATTAAAAAGAAAATAGTAAGGTATATCATATTTGAGAATGACTTGAAACAATAACTATTGTTCTATTTGAGCAGGACTTGAAGCATCATCGTGTAAAGCTGATGAAACAGATGAAAGAGGAATCTGACACGTTCCGTAAATGGAAACAGAAGAAAGACAAGGAAGTCTTACAGCTTATGCAGAAGGTAGTATTTAAAAGGGAATGTATTTTTAATTTGAAACAGACTGTAATCCCAGAGTACTGTAAACGTACTTATTTTAGCGCAATCAAATTTTAGCGCATTTGCAGATTTTAGTCAGTTAGCGCAATGATGAATTAGCGCATCCACAGAACTTTCTATAGAAATAAAACGTACAAAAAGTAATTAGCGCAATCATAATTTAGCGCAAGGCTTCCAGCGCGAAAAGCGCTAAAATAAAATTACCGCTAAAATATGTACGTTTACAGTATTCATTTATTTGAAACTGACTTTATAACCCCAGTGTTTTCATCATTTGACTTTTTGCTGTGAACAGTGTGTAGTGATTCTGTATGTGAGATTTTAAACTTGCTTCATTAGAATTTATAGAAGTTAACTTTGAGAATATTTTTTAAATAATTCCCTGGAGCTTTTAAGTTGTGTCCACTTCTGGAAATAAGTCTGACAAATTAAAGGGGATAATAAAACAAAAGCTGTTAGCTTTGGGGATCTATCATGTTACCAGTTGTACATCGTTCAGTATTTTACTAGTTGTACATCCTTCAGTATTTTACCAGTTTTATCCTTCAGTATTTTACCTGTTGTACATCCTTCAGTATTTAATACCAGTTGTACATCCTTCAATGTTTTACCAGTTGTACATCCTTCAGTATTTAATACCAGTTGTACATCCTTCAGTATTTTACCAGTTGTACATCCTTCAGTATTTAATACCAGTTGTACATCCTTCAGTATTTAATACCAGTTGTTCATCGTTCAGTATTTTACCAGTTGTACAGATGAGAATACCTTTGAAAACTATCATTTGTACTAATTATCTTTTTATTTTTATTTTTTCATGTTACAGGACAGAAAAAGGCAATGTGAGATCGCAAAGCTTCAGAGAGAAAACCAAAAACAGTCCAGTGTTCTCAAGAGAAAATCAGAGGAGGTAATTGTCAGCTAGGTTTTATCTAAGATAAAAACAGGCTCCCAGTTTCATCAATATCTTCCTTAGGATTATCAGGATATTCCTTTCTTAAATTCTCCTCCCGATTCAACAATTATTTCCCATGCAAAATTTTTAGTTATGGAAATGTATAAATAGCATTAAAATCTAGTCTCGCTAACAGGCTTGTTAAACCTAATTACAGACGTATTTAACTTGTCATATTTTAAGCTTAAAGGTTTCCATGTCCCATTTACTAGCTGAATTCATCCAATGATAATAATAAAAAAAAATCTTCCATTTATCTCTTAATATTGGGATATCTTAAAATCTTGAATTTAAAAGTCATAGTGTCTACAATATTCATATGAAAATAAATAATTTTCAGTGCAGGGAAACAACTCATGTTGAAATGAAATTATTTAAATAAAAACTTATAGTTGATGATGTCATTCTAAAAAAAATACCTTCCACTGATTTGTTTTCACTGACATTTCTTAATTTCAAAATATTTTATTGTCAACACAACAAGTATAAAAACAAGGTATTTTTACATAGAATATCATCAAGATTTGGTGTTGGCAAAAGGGATTGGACAACAGGCTCAGCCTATATTAGTCCTTTCACTGACATGGTTGTAATTCAAGAGATATTGACAATTGCCTTCCGCCTACTCATTGTACCGATAATTATTACCTGCCGATTTTCAGCATACAAAAAGAAAGTTTCATGCGATTTTTTTTCATTTAATACACATTATGAAGTAATATCAATGAAAACAGTGATTGATGTTTTTGTGAGTATACATCTCATATCCTATGTGTTTAAGTTATAATTAAAAAAAGAACAGATAAAAAATATTTGAAATGCTGTATCAATGATATTTTCCATTGTGTACACAGGCTGCTGCAGCCAATAAAAGGTTGAAGGAGGCACTGGCCAAACAGAAGCAGGTCCTAGCTGAGCGTAGTTCCAAGTTACAGCAGTCTGATGCGTCGTCCATTGGTAACAGAGTACGGGTAAGTACTTATCCACTGTATCCTAGTGAGGGATGCACAGTCCCACCAGTTACAGCATTTTCATTTTGAAATAAAGAAAACAATTTTTATATTTATTATATTTTACCTGAAGTATTCATGAATTTATACTTTTCTTTTGTTCATAGTTCTCTTGTATTGCAAAATGAATCAATATTAAATTCTTAAAATGTATTTTGAGAGAATAAAGAAAAATATGTGACATTCAAATTATATTTTATCTTGCCAGCAATGATTATGTTTGACTAAAAACTTAGTTTTCAAATCTAAAATAAATCTTTTATTTGTTTATAAGACATGGCTGAGTCACGAGTTTGAGATCCGTGTGAGTATCCGAGAGGCCAAATACCACCTGGAAAGCCTACTCAATGATCGCAAAACTCTGTCTGAACAACTCCGCCAGCTTAAGGTGAAGATAGGAGAGGAACCACCCAAAAAGGTATGTAACAATACAAGATCATTGTTTTATTGTAAATGTATAAAAACATGTCCGAGCCCTGTACAGTTAGACTCCTGTTTAATCTTGTCTTTTCCATTTGTTCCCACCTTATATACATTTTGAATATGTTTAATCGAAATCTGTATCAATTGATACTGTGTCTAAGCTCCCCAACAATAAAAGATTGTCCTATCATAAATCTCTTATTATCCTAATTTATTAAAATCCCAAATCTAAATTTTAAAAAAATTGAGCTAAAAGTTATATGAAATTTTATGTTTATGATATTTTCCATTGGGCACAGGCTAATGCAGCTAATAAAAGGCTGTTAATTTCAATTTTTTAAATTCTTGTCCAGAGATTAGATGATTTTTCTCCATGAGACTTCGTAAGACTTGCTACCATGACATGTACATTTTAGTTTTGATTTCTTAAGCAGCAATTTGATTGAAAAAAAGCATCTTTCAATATTTTACAAATTATTAAGAATCCGTTTCACTTTGGTATCCACTGTTCCGACTTGCAGTACTCTTTATTAATTATTATGAAAAAATTGTGCTAGTTAAAGTTACGTATTGTTTTCTATATTACATACAGTACACTGGGATGCAAATTTAGATATATCAACTGTTTAAAATTTTTAACACCTTGAAATTTAAGTTCCTGAAAATATTTTATGGTAAAGAATTATGACTCATTTGTTTTTATTAACACAACGTTTTGTTAGAAATTTGCGTGGGAGAATTCAGACTGCTACAGAGTTGAGGGAAGCTTTGAAGAGGAATCAACTAAGAACCAAATCCAGGTTGTTGAACAAGAGATCAATTTGAGGTTTGTATAAAAACTGGGTTTTGTCAGCTCGCCAGGACGAAGTCCAAGGGAGCTATTTGTATACCCTAGGTGTCGGTGTCATCCATACACAGCTAGGTTAGATTTTTGATAAAACAATGTTGTGTCAATACTAATTAGGATACATTACTTACATTACCTTGACTTTTGACCTACTTTCAAAAATTAATTCAGAATTTCAACCCATTAAATGAGCTATGTTGTCTTCTGGATAATGAATCAACATCAGTGCAATTGGGTAATGTTATTTGCGTTAAGTATAGAACTTACTTGTACCTTAAACAAATTCTACGGATGCCAAAGAATGCTCACCATTGGTAACACAGTCGTGATGGCTCAGACGGAGACCATGGGACGATTGGTACACTTTTCATCATTTCCCAACAAATATTTCTTCTGGAATTTTGACCAATCAGAAGACCGTTTTTCTTCCACTTTTATTTCATTTCGGCTACATACAGTAACACTGGCCTCTACAGATTTCCTTTTGATAGTGAAAGACCTGTTTCAAATACATAATTTTAAAAAATTTTAATTTTTAAAATTTCAGACATCAACGCTTTCATGAAAAATTCATTAACCATTAGTAGCACATATTGAATGTTTTTGGTGGCAGCCCCCATGACGGGGATCCCCAAAATGTTTCACCCAAAAGAGTTAAATACAGTTTAATACATATGGTGGTATTTGATTGGTTGCTATTTTTAGAGCAAAACGAGATTCTCTGTACCAATAGTCCCACGGTCTCTGTCCGTGAGCGTCGGTACCATGTGTTTCCAACGATGGAGAAAGCTCTTCATTCAACAAGTACATTTACAGATACATACATCATTGCTGTTCCATCTTTAGACACAAACACTTACTTATCTAGTTTTGTTATGACAGATTTTGTGAATACAGTGAATTGGGTATTGTTCGTTGAGGTAATTTTGCATTTACTGTTGACATTGAATTTTATGATTTTATTACAGGAATGCCCAAATCTCCGACCTCCAGCAGAAAATAGTTGATGCTGATCAAAGTAAGTCACAGCGTTAATTGTTAGTATTTACACTAAATTTATGGTGTTTGATGTTGTAAGGTGAAGCTTTCAGTGGTGCATCTTGCATCTGTTAAAGTGGTTGGGGTTGACTAGATATGTAGTACAACCGTTGTACTACATATCTAGTAATGATCATCTCTAGCTTTTGGTACTTTAAAATAGACATTAAACATCGTATCATTTTTGAAGATATGGTGAATGTTATAATGTTATACTTTGGCATGTGTGTGTAAAGAAAGAGTATTTTAAAAAAAACACTTGCATTTAAGATATTGGTGAAAAATTATGAAAGTCAAAAGAAAAAAGGAGAAATGGAAAGCAATTTAAGATAGCGAGTGTTTGGGTTTCAGACTGTAAAGGAAAAGCAACATGGGAAAGCCTTCACACAATGACAGAGGCCAAATGTGGGATGAAATGGCTTTTAGAACAGGTGAGTTCCTCTGACACAGCCATGAACTGGTTCAAGATTTATCATGTGACCGACTCTCCTAAAAGTCTGATATACTCTGTGCCAATGATTGCTATTGTATTGGTTATCAATATAGGTCAACAAGATTCTTTCCCAAACTAATGATTAAACTCAAAACTTATGATTTTGTCAATTAGATAAAATCCAGAAGAATATTAATTTTATTCTCATGTGTGAAGGATGATATTTTTGCCTTTCTGAATAATGGATTTCAATCATTATTTTCACAGACCTTTCAACAATTGTAATAAAAGTTGTATGATCTATGTATGATTACTTGAGACCTATTCACGTTCAACTTGGCTCTTTTTGTAGGCTGTAACATCTCGAGTAGAAGTGAACCGTGCACAAAGCGAACTTCGAGACTCACAAATGAACCATGTTGACAAGAAGGAGGAAATAACGGCACTGGAGAAGGAAGTAGCAGCCCTGAAGAAAAAACATGATGCTGTTATGACAGAGCTACAGAAAAAACATGAGGAAAAGGTGAGAATAGGAGGCTACATTGAAACCTGTCCAAACGGACCATCCAGGGGAGATAACAGGGCTTGATATCAAATTGGGCTTTACAGGCAAGTTTTGTTTAAAATATGGAAAACTGGATGGTCAGGTGGTCTTTGCAAAGTAATTTCTCTATAAACAGTTTCCATGGGTACAGTGCTTTGTCAAGATTTTAATGGTAGACAAATCTGGTGTAACACCAGCATGAGTTTAGCTATAGGTAGCTGAACAGGGCTAGAACTTTATTTTCAAAACCACTAGTCAGTCGGGCTAGCCATTCAAAATTTTACTAGTCCAAATATAAATTTCACTAGCCCAGTCGGGCTAGTAAAAATGAAAGTTGCTAGCCCGAAAATATTGGAAATATAACAATGAATATAGATGTGAAATTGTGACATATTTATTTCGATGTGAAATTGTGACATATTTATTATCATGTTTTTCATGATATTGTACATGTACATGTATGTGTCCTCATGTGTAACAGATCAGCAGTAAATACTTAACTAATCTGTTGTGATAATAATCAGGATATAAACTGTGATATTAATAACATCATAACTTAAATTAATAAAATAAATAAATGAGTTTTGGAATTTGGAGAAATGGCAGAATATGGTCGACCATGCTTTGCAACATAGAACGCACTTAAATAATGCATTGACTCTCTTTTGTACAGTATTTAACTTTTGACCCCGTTTGCACAGACATTGAACTGTCAATGCATGAGCAGTTAGTATCCATTTTCTCATATTAAAACAACCCTTAACAAAGGCACCCTTACGATCATTCATCTCTGGATAGGCCTTGCATACCATGGATTGTCCTGTGGTGTCTTATTTCGACCCACGGGACATTCTTGTTGCCGCTGTTCTTTGAACTTCCGTTCTCGTTTGTGATCTTTTTCTCTTTTTTATTACTTTCATCCTCATTATCATCAGAATCACAATCACCCACTTTCCGTTTCCTAAGACGTTGAATGTAGCCGCGGTCCATCATCAGTTACTACGTATACGAACGCTTTTACCATGTGTCAAAAAACGAGCTGTCAAAAACGAACCTGAGTGTGCCGTTTATAATTCTTTCGATACAAACGCAAACATGACCAAGACTTACCATGTGCTCAACATCGGAATCCTCGGACTTCATTATGATCATAATGCTTTCGGAACTCTCGGGCGCTTACACACGGCAACATGTCGAGTGAAAACGGAAAGTGGATGATCATTTTTCAGCGAACATACGAATAAATAATACACAAAGGTATGTGAGTTGTTTATTGAAATATTGTCGGGCATGTGACACTGTGATTTTTACTAGCCCGACATTTTAATCAAATAAAGTTCTACAAGATTTCCACTAGTCAGTCGGGCTACCGGAATTTCAAACCGCTAGCCCGGGTAGAAAATCTACTAGTCCCAGACTATCGGGCTACCTTTAAGTTCGAGCCCTGCTGAAGGTTTTGCAGATATAACAATTGTCAGTGTCTGACTGTCAAAGTTGATGTTGGTTAATTAGGATTGAAGTGGTGTTGGCACAATGTGCTATTCTTGTCTCACCTGTTATGAAGTTACGAAGCAAGACTATGGTGTTACTTTTACAGCAGCGACGACGGTGTTGTCAACATTTTACTTTAAAGTTTTGCATTTTGATCTGTTTCTCAAAAGGTATAAGTACAGCTTTAACCAAACTTGATATATAGTTAGATCATGTAGTGGACATTTCAACACAGTCTTTATTTACGGAATATCTTCCAGAATTTATGGTACAGTGACTCTCAAAATTAGGGATACTGGGAATCTGTGTATAGCCCAGTTTCTCAAAAAGTATTGATGATATTTCGACCAATGTGTTACTGATTTCAGAATGTCAACACATCTTGCTTTGTTTTACTTAACCACAAAATTATGTTTAGCTTGGTGACTTCTTCCAAAATTAAATCCTGATTGTTCTATTATAGGAGAAAAATAATTTGAAAATAAATTGCCACATCCATTTGGAAATTTTGATTTTTTTTCACGTATACTGCATCTTTGCATGTACAACTTGACCATAGCATAATTATATCCCCTGCAACGAAGTTAGGGGGGTATACTGGAATCAGGTTGTCCGTCTGTAGACACAACGATGTAACGGCTACTCCTCCTAAACTACTGATCCGATTTCAACGAAACTTCATGACAATAATCCTTATACATTGTAGATGTGCGTAATCTATATCACGTCGTAATTTTTTGGTTACCATGGTAACCAGGGCACAAAACATAGTTTTTTGGGCGAGTTTGTAGATGCAACGATGTACCGGCTACTCCTCCTAAACTACTTATCCGATTTCAACGAAACTTCATGACAATAACCCTTATACATTGTAGATGTGCGTAATCTATATAACATCGTAATTTTTTGGTTACCATTGTAACTAGGGCACATAACTTAGTTTTTTGGTCTACTCCTCTTATGGTTACCATGGTAACCAGGGCACAGAACTTAGTTTTTCCATGAAAATAATCCTTATACATTGTAGGGGTGCGTAATCTATATCACGTCATAATTTTTTGAATAAATCCCATTCACACTTTACCTTTCTCATAACCTTTTAAATTTTTTCTTTGTTATAAATTGATCAATTGAAAAGATTTTCTCATGTGAAATCATTTCATAATGTCATGTACAACAATTTATTCATAATATAGATAAAAAAAGAATTAGGGTAACCAAGAAAACTGAATACGACTAAGTGAGATTTAACTGTATATCTTGTTTATTGTATAAATGAACACATAGTAACGATGGGGGTTGCAGGAGCGGGGGGTATGAGTTGGCCCTCTGGACGACAGTTCTAGTTGTTACTAAGAAGTCAACATCATTGACCTATATCAGGAGATTAGTATTCTTTTTAGTATCTTTGTTTAGGTTACTGCAAGCCCCTCTTTTAGTAAATTGACAGGCAAGATTTTATGTTAATTAGGGAATGTTTTAGGTATACAGATTTTAATTGATCACAGTACCATAAGAAATAAATTAAGTAGAGATACACAGTATTTTGGCAATATATTCAGTACATTGCATAATTTTGTATAATTATATGTTTTGTTTATATAAATATTAATATCTGGTTGTTATTATCCAGGTGCTGTACCTACTACAGCGAGTGAAGAATAGCCCTGGGGATGGAGAATCTCAACAAACATTACAAATCCAGGTTAGACAAATTATTTTAGATTAATGTAACTATTAGTTTACAAAGTCATTGTAACCAACTTCATACCTGCAAATGTCTATTTATAAGATTCTTAAGAGATTGCATTGTGAAATAGGGGAGAGCATTCAGAATAGATTTTAAAAGGGGTTTCCATAAGAGCAATTCCTGAAAAATGTGTGAGAGGGGCGAAAAAATGCCTCCCACCCCTCCCACACAGATAATTTAGGAACAGCCCAAACATAAACTTTATTACTCATTTCTAGCTGATTAAAACAAGGTGTAAGGTATCCTGTGTGGCATGTTCCAGATTTGTATACTGTGTGTAAAATGTTTGGAGGGACAAGCTGACATGTGTGATGGATTCTAAAAACTCTTAATATGTTAAGTTTTAATTTTTTTGTTTGCTTCTTTGTGGAAAAAAATATTCTAATCTTTTTAAATAGCAACAAGAAATTGAAAAGCTAAGTACGTTACATGAGGAGCTGTCCAATAAGACTGAGGAATGCAACAATCTGAAAAAGGTTAGTATTTTATCATTGTCTTTGATATTTTATCATGTGTGAGATTGATATTTGTCAAGTGTGACAGATATTTATGTTATTTGTGACTGATATTTATGTTATGTATGACAGAATTCAGCCTAATTACATTTTGATAGACACCTTTTTAGTTTGTGGGAAATTTTTATGTACTGCTCCATTGTCCCTTTCCACACAGGTAGGGTGTAAGAATTGTACTTGTTGCCCCCATTGCATGATCCTAATTTCTTCATCCTATTGTGGCCCTTCACACTGCCTCACTTTTTTTGCCTTTATTTGAGCATTCGCCCCTGTGTTGTGCTGCTCCTGCTTAACACTCTGCATTTTAGAGTGGGACGGCAGATTTAGGTGTCCTGCTAAAAGTCTTGCTTTAGGTTTGCTTTAGTGAAGTATCACAAGGAGACAAACACAGACATATAGTAACCTCCCAAAACACACATACGCCACACACATGTGTCTCGCACACAAGGGAGGCCATCCTTAATTGACCTTAGCTGTTAATAGGATGCTAAACATTACAAACTAAAACATATATATACATATATATTAGAGAATCAATATCATGATACATATAATATAGTACATACTATACTATAGTCCATGTCTATGTATTATTGATACAGTATTATACATACAGTCAAACTTGTAATAGCGGACATCCTTATATAGCGGACACCTGTCCATAACGGACACTTCCAGGAATCCCCAATGAAAATCACTATATAAATATCATGTATATAGCGGACACCTTCCTAATGCGGACAGCGGACACTTATTTTTGTCCGTAAAGTTGTTAAAAATTCCGTATAACGGACACGTGAAACCATAGCCGTGTTGATATTTGTGTGTAAAACGTTTCTAAATAACAAGCAGAGCCTTAATTACTCAAGTCCCCTGGCAGCAATGCTAACTTAGGAAGCCACTTCATCAGTCACTAATTTTCCTGTTACCTGTAAGTTGCTGTAACAATGGGCAGTAATTACAAGAGAGTGACCGATCGCCATCGGCAGAGGTGTTTGTTTACTCAACCGGTGACAGCTAAGCTTAGCCATTCAACCATAGCCTAGACAACAAGAATAGTCAGGGGGTAATTAAATCATTATCAAGACCAACAAAAGAGGGACAAAGCAATAGTTATG
This sequence comes from Pecten maximus, assembly GCF_902652985.1. Taxonomy (NCBI): domain Eukaryota; kingdom Metazoa; phylum Mollusca; class Bivalvia; order Pectinida; family Pectinidae; genus Pecten; species Pecten maximus. Next base: position 36,491,329 of record NC_047020.1, read on the forward strand.
TCTGTCATAATTGTTTTACTTACAAAATACACCGTATGCAAATCTGACAGGGCAGGCACATGGTTGTCAGCCGCCATTTTCTCACACTCGGAACTCCTCGGAATATGACTACGTAACATATGAAGAACAGCCGAAGAGTTCCGAGTGTCTTTGTATACACTATACTAATTTACTGAACCAGAAAACGGTATTTATTAAATTAAATCCCTACATGGATTTCAGAAAATATGTCTCAAAATAAATGCTTAGGGATTATAATTATCAGAGGAAAATGCACTTTCATTTATAAAGAGTTAATGTTGTAATAGAAAAGATATTTCAAACATATTTATTTTCCAAAATATTGAGGATTAATGAAAATTGTTTTACTATGATAAGAATTACCTTTACATTTTTGACTATGTTGAGTATTTGTCTGAATAGATATTCAGTATAGTATGATATTGTGAAGATTGGTTTAAAAACTATAGGCTTAATATAAATTATTAAAAATATCAACTTCAATTTTTGTGTCAGATGATCATGAATGATTGAAAATTAATTAAGCATTCATCTTTAATTATTTGTCTTTTATTCATTTGTTTAAGTGTTTAAATATAATAAATCAGGAGACAAATAGTGTACTATAAACAGACTGGTTTGTTTCTTCGTTTATAAGGGACATAACTCGTTGAACCTCTCTATAAAGGACACTTTTGTCTTGTCCCTTAGGTGTCCTTTATAGACAGGTTCGACTGTATATATGGACTGTGGGTTGGGAATTCGTGCAAAGTTGTTTATGGATTAACATCTGGACAACACAGGTGGTCAGTATTATAATGTTGTCAGATTTGGTGTGTATTTAGTAATAGGGGTTATTTCACTGTTTCTGTCATGGCCTTCTGTAATTGATTGTATTATTATTTGCAGCAACTGACCAAAGCTACGTACCAGCATAGAAATCTCTCCTTATTGCCAGACATCGAAAATCCAGAATCTTCTCCGTTCTTCTCTCCAGAAATAAAGGTTTGTACACTGTAGATGCTTTGTAATAACGCCAGAGTCAAGCATAAATGTTATGTAGTTATAGTAGAAACTTAAATATTCTGTATATACCAAGTAGATAGTTTTTCTTGAAAATTTGACATATTTTGAACATTTTTTGGACCTGAGGTTTTGGTTAAAAACTGCCATGCACTCATTAATAGCAATAGGCTGCTGGTATTTTGCCTGAAAGTTCAGTCAATAAAGGCAAAAAAAGGCTATGTGGTAAAATTGAAAAATTAATTAATTCTTTTCAAAATTTCAGCGTGTTGGATTTTGGTTTAAGGTAAATGTTGCATTAAGTTCCCTTTACAGCAGAACAGGAGCAAGGATATACCGTATTTGACCTAATAAGGGCGCCCCTACCTTTTTTCAAGGAAATAAATCTTTGACTGAGTGTCAAAATGGTGTTCAAAAGTAATAATTCATGTGAAATATTTTGCTACTTTATGTGTTCAATTTTCTTCAGCAAATTAAGTAACTGGAACACATGTTTTGGCCACATTTTGTGTATTCCTACAGGCTACAGATGACATGTCAGTGCAAAGAGCACCCAAAACTAAACACACATACAAATAATAACTTACCATCTTTATTTGAAGGTAAAGTAAAGACTTCATTCTTGTTGATAAATAACTTTTGTTCAGAACGCAAAGCTAGCAAAAGACATTGTAAATAAATTATTAGGTCAAAGAAAACGATGTCTGATATGATCTGGGAAATCACCTGTTTCTATAAATAGAACACAAAAGAGTTCCATTTATCAGAACATAAATGGTGGAACACACGTTCTCTGGTCTAAAGATCAGCTGGCATGGTGTACAAGTTTACAGGAGTATTCAAGTGATGGTTAAGCTGAATATATGATAATGATTAGATATCTTCATCTGAAATATTTTTATGACTGAATATTTTACTGTTTCCACAACCTTGGGTATTCTGCTATAAGGTATAGCCTGTTTCATAAAACTTCAGAATAACGAATCTTAATTAGGGCGCCCCCACTTTCAATTACCCGCGCCCTGCGCCCTTATTAGGTCAAATACGGTATATGTTTCTTGTTCATAATGAAAACAAGGATTTTCTCAAAGTATTTCATGTCAGTCAGTGAGACTTAAACAATAATATTTACATTTTGCACCGTAGTCTCCCATTGCCTCAATGTTAGTCTGGGTTTCATCTATGAGCGGATAGACGCCATTCCATTTAATTATCTGTCACCCAAAGTGCATTCATATTTTCAATAAATACAATCTAACAAGCATTTAATTGTTAAATAAAGCAAATAAGGTCAGCATTGTGTGATACATGTATGTCAATACAACCTTGGAACAGCTCTGCAATCTACAAAACACAACACACTTTTCTGCTGATTTCATTTTTAGCTCACCTGGACCAAAGGTCCGGTGAGCTTATGTCATGGCGCGTCGTCCGTCGTCTGTCGTCCGTACGTCGTCCGTCGTCCATCAACATTAATTTTGCTTCAAATCGCTACTAGTCAAAAAGTTTTTATTGGATTTTGACCAAATTTGGCCAGAAACATCCTTGGCAGAAGGGGAACAGATTTTGCATAAATGGTGACTCTGACCCCCCGAGGGGCCAAAGGGGTGGGGCCCCATAGGGGAAATAGAGATAATTCCTTTAAATCGCTACTAGTCATAAAGTTATGAATGGATTTGAACCCAATTTGGTCAGAAACATCCTTGGGGGAAGGGGAACAGATTTTGCATAAATGGTGACTCTGACCCCCGAGGGGCCAAAGGGACGGGGCCCAATATGGGAAATAGAAGTAATTCCTTTAAATCGCTACTAGTCAAAAAGTTCTGATTGGATTTTGACCAAATTTGGCCAGAAACATCCTTGGGAGAAGGGGAACAGAATTTTCATAAATGGTGACTCTGACCCCCGAGGGGCTAAAGGGGCGGGGCCCAATAGGGGAAATAGAGGTAATTCCTTTAAATCACTACTAGTCATAAAGTTATGAATGGATTTGAACCCAATTTGGTCAGAAATATCCTTGGGGGAAGGGGAACAGATTTTGCATAAATGGTGACTCTGACCCCCGAAGGGCCAAAGGGGCGGGGCCCAATGTGGGAAATAGAGGTAATTCCTTTAAATCGCTACTAGTCATAAAGTTATGAATGGATTTGAACCCAAAAATGGAACTCCATGCCTACGTTAACACTGAGCCATCTGACCACCCTCAATAGGAATATACCACACAGTTCATTGACAATTTAACTCCTGATATATGGCACAATTTTCACAGCCTCTTGTCAGCAAAAGAAGAAATCCTTTCTTTTGCTTCATGATAAAAATGACTGCTATTTTATAATTCATTTCGACTTCTTATTTCAGAGAAAAAAGAAACAATCTGTGGCCCAGCAACCAAAGAAGAAGTCTAATAGTCGACTGGTCACTTATGAGGAGCATGCTCTGGATTGGGAACAGGACAACGATGAAGAAATTCCTACTGACGATGAGAATGACCCAGACTGGGTCAAAACACCAGTATTTGTAAAGAAGAAAAGACCATCGCGTAAAACAATGATACGAGATTCAAATAGACGCTCGATAGAAGATTTACAAAATGTAGGTAGATTATGTGTACTTATATATTTGTACTGAGATGTGACTATTGTCACATCAGGTGTGTTGACTCCAAGTTACCAGGGAATGGAAGCAAACTTTAAGAAATGTTTTTAAAAAAAAAAGATTCCCAAATTGGAAAAGAAAATTATACAAAATCAGGCATAAGATCGAATGTTAGAAAATTGCTATTAAAGAGAAAGTTACGGTGTAAAGAGTACATGTATATTGTGAGGTGATATGAACATGTTGGTTCTAAAAGATAATAACGCAGAGCCAATATCAGATATTGCCAACTTCATTATGATATTAAGAAGATCCAATCAATGAAGTTGTAGGAAATAAGGTATGTTCAAACTCTTGCATGTATATGAAAATCCCACATACCGGTATTTATTTAAGCTCCAATGATTATCACCAATTTATTTTGTAACTACCATTGTGAAATTCGTCTTCTACATTTTTTCTATAGGACATGTCAAACAATACAACGACCTCGTCCCTAAACAGTACGTATAATCTGGAGGACAATGCAGAGGCCATGAATCCTCCAGCTGCTGTAAAACCCAAGAAAGGCCGACAGCAAAAACGCATCCTTGACAATATTACAAGCAACCAGAGTGTGAGGAGCTCTGATGAATTTGAATCTTTACCGCAGAAATCTCTCCATGAGGACAGTGAAATCAGCTCTTTGTCGAAAGGAGCAAAGCAGAAAAAGCGAAAGCTGCATAGTGTTAGTAACAGTTTGTTTGCACCTTTGGTGTGATTAAGAAGTATAGTCTCGTTAGACCTCTACCCATAAAGCTGTTGGTTTCCAGATACCTCATTTGAAGTTTTGCTGCTTTTCTATGCCATGCTTTTGAAAGGCCTGCATTATGATTAGGGTAGAGTTTACCCATACACAGAATGTTTTTAAAACTCTTTATGGACTTGTCTTTATCATTAGACGAACATGTGATCATTGCGTGCCAGTATTTCCATATTGGATCCAAGATTTCAATGTCATGTTGTTAATGAATGTTACAGATATTTCATTTGAGTTTCTATAGAAATCAAGAAGTAAAAATGAAGACTAGCATGGCAACCATGCTTTTCCTGAAGATATGAAGGATTGTGACTCTTGTCGATTGATGTATTGACAAAGAAAACAGTTTTACAGAGCAACCAGCTTGCCACTTGATCAACACTACTTTATTTCAAGCATTGCCTTGCTTCACATTGAAACTAGCCAGTTTCATATGTCCCAGCCATGTGACTTGACATTCAGCTAACCAAACAGTCACTGTAAAATTGGATACAATAGTTTGTGGTGCAATAATGTTAGAAACAGCTCAGTAGTTTGGTAAAAGTTTAGAATCTACTAGAAATCTTGTTTGATTGATAAATTGTAAAACAAGAGGCTCAAAGGGCCTGTATCACTCACCTGGTTTATTTGAGCAAACATCAAAGTAATTATGTTCCATTTGTTAATAGCTTCATTTGTTGATGTCTAGCAGTAGCAATGCTATATATTTATGATTATGAGGTTGGGATCTCAACTTTGTCAGATATATAACCCAGAAATGAAGTCAAGAATCAGTCCCTTGTGGTGGAGAAAGCCTCTGGGCCTATTTTTACATCAGAAATGTGTTCATCTCTTGATGGCTAGCAATGTTATATGGTTTCAAAGATGTTACCAATGAAATATCAATGTCATAGATTGCTTAGTTCCAGAGAACATTAATATCAATATTGCCAAATGGACCCCTTTTGGCCCTGCTCCTGGGGGGGGGGGGGGGGGGGGGGGGGGGGGTCAGCCCAAAAAATTTGTACAATTCCTTCGGACCAGGTGAGCTAATAATCAAGATGCCTATTCTAGATTACAGGAGGTTTACTCATGATGTTAGCATTGTGAAACAATGAAAAGAATCAATATAAACCAACATTTAGAAGGAATCTAGCATAAATGCTGGTTGGTGGTCATAAAAACTGTCTGAAGATACTGTTTTGAGATATTTTGCCTTTGCAGTATAGATCAGGCAAAAACAGTCTTAAGGTTGTGTCTATTTGTAGGTAAATACTATTTAGGGGAAAACTGATGTCATGGCAGTCAGAAGATAACAACATATTTTTACATTCTCTGGTCCAATTCTTTAATACATGAATGTTCTGCATCCTGTTGCTGTTTTTGGTGGGCAAATTATTTCTTGTGCATACCTTTCACTATATGACTGTACGTATTAAAAAATTGGTTTTACATATGGAGTGATTTTTCCCCAAAAATATTCTCCATGTTCTGAAGAATTTTTGTTCCAAATCTGTCTTATTTTCATTTATCTTATGGCAGACATGGAGATTTTATTTGTAGAATTTCATTGTACCTGTTTTAAGTGTACATCACATAACATTGAACTCTCGCATTATTACACCTCTGAGTTTTGTTAGGGTTACCTCCCTTGAAAAAAGTGTTTGCAATAATGAAAAATCAAATAAATATATACTGTACCAAGAAGTATAAAAACATTAATTATTTATTATTAATTGCCTTTTAATACATTATTGTTGTTATTATTCAATAAACAAAATATACATATGACAGGTTTTCAGGGATGGAATTATTTTTGTAAAATGGAAATCCTGTGAAGTTCTCTATTCCGTCACTTCTTATTCCTATCAGTAAAAATTGTCCACCTAAATTTATTTTATTTTCTCCTCTGTCACTTCTTTCTTTTGTCTGTATGAAATATCTATCTGTAATGTTCTTTCTTCTCGTTTCTCTCGCTTTCTCACTTTCATTTGTGGTTACTGTTACTTGTAGAAGTTTGGTGCTTTGAAATATTGTTAAATCATTTAATTTCAAATATAGAATATTATGGCAAAATTGTTAGTTCATGAAAAAGTGTTTCTTTATAATTATTATAAATAAACCAAATCATGCCATTCCATAATTATGAGGAAATATATATTGCAATAAATTTCAGAAATTAATATCTTAACATGAGAAATTACATGATGGTTCCAGTTTCCCTGTGTAAATCCTGGAACTGAACCACAGTGACTTGACATCATACCCAACCCAAGGGTATATTTATGTGTATCATAGATGGTGGGGTGAGGATAATACCATATGTCTCTGTGGTACTTACTACTATAAATGCACCTATTTTTGTGTACTGAAATTTTAGCGCAATTAACAAATTTTAAGTGTGATCGTATAGATTGAAAATATAGATAGTATTGGATACTGTTGTAAGCACAATTCTATTTTAGCTTAATGAAAAAAAAAAAAAAAAAATTGTTTGTGAAAATAAGATTACCCCAAAAAGTACATTTTTACATGATGCGAATCTGAAAGTTGAGATTGTAGTAATCTCCAATATAGGTCTGTATATATACTGTATATATCCCAATAGATTCCGTTAGTATTTTCATCATAGTTTTATTTCAACCTTGACGGATGACCATCGCAATCTAAAAGGGACAAAATTCACCCTTTAGTAGTTGATAATTTCATTCATTACCAAATGCATATTTAAAAGGTGCTTTTCACATGTGTATTGTACTTTTTTTTTTTTTTGTGCTAGAAAGTTTAAATAAGATATTACATCTGTAAGATTACTTCATATCATATTATGCAGAAATTTAGAATAAGTTAGCAATATGAACTTGCAAAATTTTACAATTTCTTAAAAGTCTTGTCAGCATACAGTATCTAGTTAATCTGCCTCTTTTGAGATACTGGTTTCCACTTTTCAAGTGTCCGTATCATCAAAAGGAATTTAAGGAAATTGCTTATTATAATATATTTGATTATAATGATATTGTACAGATAATCTTAAATCTGTTAGAAATATAAGTTTGGGTTGACATGCTACTTTTACGACACACAAATGTTTACAATTTTGATCCTATATTATTGATGTACATAGTATATAGGAAAAGGTGCTGAATATTTTAAGTCTACAATTGGAAATAAAATTTCTGATTTCATACATGTGTGTGTTGTTTTAACCCAATATATCACCAACACAAGGACTTGACGAAAATTTCCGAAACCAAGCCAGATCGTGTGTTTGGAAATTTGTGTTCACCAAGGTAGCAAAGGTGCTGGGGATAGGGTTGACATTTTGTCTTCAAGCTGGGGTGATGGAAGTGGTGAAGGAATTGTTATATTAGTTTTATTAATTTAACTAACACTTACTTATATAAATACAAAGCACAAGGTTCAAAGTACATCTGTATATATGACAGTTTACTTTTTTCATTGACAGATTTCTTTTGGAAGTTATTTTTTCGATTCACCCAAAACCCTATATAATTGATATTTACCCAGTAGCTTAATTACTGGCATGCATCATTGTGTACAACATATATAATGACCTTGACCTATACTCAAGCTCACAGAATTCATTTCAAATCTGTCATAAGAATTGAAACATGTAGATACCAGTATTTGTTTGCTTTCAAAGATTCTGAGAAGTAAGGATATCGCGTCTATACTCAATTACGCATTAATTAGTGACCAAAACATTTTTGTGACCCATATAAGAGAGAAAAAACAAACAAAATGCCATTGATTTAAATTCATTTTAAAGATTAAGATGCATTTGAAAGACCCTAACATTTTGGCAATAGAAGGTGTTAAAAAGTTACCCTCACTGGTATCGAGATGTTGAACAAAAGTCTATGATGTAACCACTGAGTTATGTGCAAATAATAACTGCCATCTGAAGGACCATCATATACAAGCATCTTGTGGATATTGTTTTAAATAAAGTGTCTGAATGAAGCTTTTTAGGAGTTTGGACAAACTGATTAAAATCAGCTGTTAGATGGCTATGTCTGTTAGATCACTAGCCTGAACATCTGAAGGTGCTCCGATCAGGGTCAGATTTCACTAGTGGCAATGTGATTGGCTAATCGAAAGGTTACCGGAACGTGACCCTGATCGTAGGTAGTTATAGTAAATAGTAAATCAACCTGATGCAAACAAAACGTTTGAATGACCCTGATTACCAAGCAATTGTGGGATTAAGATGCAAATAAAGCGTCTTTAGGACCAAGATGTAAATATAACATTTGAATGATCCCAATTAGCAAATAAAGCGTCTGAATGACTCCGATTTTCAAGTGTATAAGGCGAACTTGATTCTGACGTGCTGGTCTGCCGGTGACAAGGTGTCATTGTGTCCCAAAGATGTGTGCACAATTTCGGGACATGCTGATCGCCGAAAATTCCTGCCTTTTTGAAAACACCGGCATATCAGCAAACAAGATGGCGATGTTCAACCGAAAGATAAGGTTAAGTGAGAAGTTAGAAAATTCAAACTTGTTTTGAACCTATGAGGCTATTTTAGCCATATTTATTTCAAAATAAGATGATTTTGAACGTTCTGCTGTGTTAGATGTTTACAATGCTTTTGAAATATGTTTATTTATATATAAATATATAAAATAAATATGTCGGTCATAGTGCAACTGAGCCACTTTGCTTGAATGTACATGACTAACCACAGAATGCTAAAAATAGGTAAACGGCACCAACTGCAAGCCCATAATCAAGTTCGCCCCTTGATGCAAATAGCAATTTTCATCTTCTCACCCTGATATCTCTACATCTGTCCTTTTTCCTCCCAACTATTTGCCGATTAGAATTGAAAATATTTTATTGTTATAACAAATGGACTATTTGCTATCTTTCTATATAAATCAATGTAACCATTTTGTGTCGTTATCACACTTTCTGTAACATATATTTGTGGAGAGGGCTTTTCTAAGTTGTAATAACTTGTGCCCTATTCATTTGTTTATAACAATAAAATATTTTTAAGTCAAATCATGCAAATAAAGCGTCTGAATGACCGTGATATTCAAGTGTTTCTGGAACCAAGATGCAAATAAAGTGTCTAAATGAACATGACTTCCAACCTTTTTTAAGACCTTGATGGAAATAAAAGGTATATGAAGCATATTCAAGGGTATTTCTGACCTAGATACAAATAAAGCGTCTGAATGACCGCGATATTCAAGTGTTTCTGGAACCAAGATGCAAATAAAGTGTCTGAATGAACCTGATTTCCAAACTTTTTTAAGACCTTGATGCAAATAAATTTTCATCTTCTCATCCTGATTTCTTTACAACTGTCCCTTTTCCTTCCAACTATTTGCTATCTTTCTATATAAATCAATGTAATCATTTTGTGTCGTTATCACACTTTCTGTAACATATATTTGTGGAGAGGGCTTTTTCTAAGTTGTAATAACTTGTGCCCGATCCTTTTGTTTATAACAATAAAATATTTTAAAATCAAATAAAGCATCTGAATGACCCTGATTTTCAAGCGTATTTGTGATCTAGATGCAAATCAAGCGTCTGAATGACCCTGATTTTCAAGCGTTTTTAATACCTTGATGCAAATAAAGCGTCTGAATGACCCTGATTTTCAAGCGTAGTTGTGACATAGATGCACAATAAGCGTTGGAATGACCCTGATTTCCAAGCATTTTAAAGACCTAGATGCAAATAAAGCGTCTGAATGACCCTGATTTTCAAGCTTTTTGAATACCTTGATGCAAATAAAACGTCTGAATGACCCTGATTTTAAAGCGTATTTGTGATCTAGATGCAAATAAAGCGTCTGAATGACCCTGATTTTCAAGCTTTTGTAATACCTTGATGCAAATAAAGCGTCTGAATGACCATGATTTTCAAGCGTAGTTGTGACATAGATGCACAATAAGCGTTGGAATGACCCTGATTTCCAAGCATTTTAAAGACCTAGATGCAAATAAAGCGTCTGAATGGCCCTGATTTTCAAGCTTTTTGAATACCTTGATGCAAATAAAACGTCTGAATGACCCTGATTTTCAAGCGTATTTGTGATCTAGATGCAAATAAAGCGTCTGAATGACCCTGATTTTCAAGCTTTTGTAATACCTTGATGCAAATAAAGCGTCTGAATGACCCTGATTTTCAAGCGTAGTTGTGACATAGATGCACAATAAGCGTTGGAATGACCCTGATTTCCAAGCATTTTAAAGACCTAGATGCAAATAAAGCGTCTGAATGGCCCTGATTTTCAAGCTTTTTGAATACCTTGATGCAAATAAAACGTCTGAATGACCCTGATTTTCAAGCGTATTTGTGATCTAGATGCAAATAAAGCGTCTGAATGACCCTGATTTTCAAGCGTAGTTGTGACATAGATGCACAATAAGCGTTGGAATGACCCTGATTTCCAAGCATTTTAAAGACCTAGATGCAAATTAAGCGTCTGAATGACCCTGATTTTCAAGCGTATTTGTGATCTAGATGCAAATAAAGCGTCTGAATGACCCTGATTTTCAAGCGTAGTTGTGACATAGATGCACAATAAGCGTTGGAATGACCCTGATTTCCAAGAATTTTAAAGACCTAGATGCAAATAAAGCGTCTGAATGACCCTGATTTTCAAGCTTTTTGAATACCTTGATGCAAATAAAACGTCTGAATGACCCTGATTTTCAAGCGTATTTGTGATCTAGATGCAAATAAAGCGTCTGAATGACCCTGATTTTCAAGCTTTTGTAATACCTTGATGCAAATAAAGCGTCTGAATGACCCTGATTTTCAAGCGTAGTTGTGACATAGATGCACAATAAGCGTTGGAATGACCCTGATTTCCAAGAATTTTAAAGACCTAGATGCAAATAAAGCGTCTGAATGACCCTGATTTTCAAGCTTTTTGAATACCTTGATGCAAATAAAACGTCTGAATGACCCTGATTTTCAAGCGCATTTGTGATCTAGATGCAAATAAAGCGTCTGAATGACCCTGATTTTCAAGCTTTTGTAATACCTTGATGCAAATAAAGCGTCTGAATGACCCTGATTTTCAAGCGTAGTTGTGACATAGATGCACAATAAGCGTTGGAATGACCCTGATTTCCAAGCATTTTAAAGACCTATATGCAAATTAAGCGTCTGAATGACCCTGATTTCCAAGCATTTTAAAGACCTATATGCAAATTAAGCGTCTGAATGACCCTGATTTTCAAGCTTTTTTAATACCTTGATGCAAATAAAGCGTCTGAATGACCCTGATTTTCAAGCGTAGTTGTGACATAGATGCACAATAAGCGTTGGAATGACCCTGATTTCCAAGCATTTTAAAGACCTAGATGGAATTAAGCGTCTGAATGACCCTGATTTTCAAGCGTATTTATGATCTAGATGCAAATAAAGCGTCTGAATGACCCTGATTTTCAAGCGTATTTGTGACCTAGGTGCAAATAAAGCGTTCAAATGACCCTGATTTTTAAGCGTATTTGTGACATTGATGCAGACAAAGCGTCTGAATGACCAGATTTCCAAACTATTTTTAGACCCTGATGGAAATAAAACGTTTGAATGACATAGATGCAATATGACACCCATACGCGAATAACCCAGATTCAGTTGTATCACTTACCTTGTTTTTCGAGACACTGATGGCAAACGTGATTTCAGATGTCGTTTAACATAAAGATGTCCTGTTTGTACTAATAACTTCCCGATCCCGATCCATTTGTTTAAAACAACAAAACATATGTTCAATGAAATCCGGGTATTGACCTTCAATTTTTCTTACAGCATGAACACCTATTGTTATTGAAGAAAGGTCGATGAAACAAAATGCTGATGTGTTCATTCGCACGTTTAAACATGCGTGTCGACTGTCGATATTAAATCAAAAACGTCATCAGATAAATGTTAAATATTGTCAAAAATAACACGCAGCGCCATCAAAGTTAATGTAAAATTTCATAAAAACGTGCACCGTATTCAAAGATAATGTGCAACGTCGTCAAAGATTATTAAAACGTTGTCGACGATTACAAACATGGGGAATTAAAAGTTTGTAAGAGGTTTACAAGTTGTTATTCAAGACCGACATGACATTTATATGTACTAGTCATATATCTCACCTGGCCAACAGTGTCAGCATAATAGCTTTAAATAAAACTCCAAAATGTAAACTTTATAGCATTTTGTTCAATTTAGCTAAACACAAAATCTTAAAGTCTAGATTTCCAGCACCCCGAATTTGATTAATTTCCAGTCACTGGGCCATAAATCCAGGACGATATTCCGTAAATGAAGGCTGTGTTGAGATGTCCACTATCTGATCTAACTGTATATAAAGTTTTCGTTGAAACGAAAACCTGAACATCCGTCTAAAAGAGGTTCCGCAGTGTTTCGCTGTACAGTTGGTGTCTCGTTACTCTTTTGAAATTCTAAGTTTTGCTGCCCCAATATACCATTTATGCATGTATGTGTTTTAGTTTTACAGTGTTGGTTTTACTTTACTGTTAAGATATACTGGCGACAGTCATCAATAGTATAGGACAATAATCAAATTTCCATTGTTTGCATGCAGTATGCAGCTTTCTGATTGGTTTAGTTTTTCTTTTCATACCTGTATTGTATTGTATGGTTCTCATTGCACCACAGATAGTCGCCTCGTTTGTCAATACACCCGATATTATATATATAATCTATATTGGGTGTATTGACACACGAGGCGAGTGCCTGTGATTGGATATAGCCATGCTGAGCGGAATAGATTCAGATTATATAAATTGACCTGTGTTATCTTGTCTATCACAATGACCCCGCAAGCAGCCTTCCAAGATTCTTTTTCTGAATTTGTTAATTTGGAAAATTCAGACATACTTTATATCAGAGATAATACCATCAGTTTACTTTAATGCAGTGTATTTAGGTGTTAAGTACGACATATATAATATATATAATCAATTTACATGTACCTCTCCATATTCTTTTGCCCATCAGGATATTTCTCAGTTTCTGTGAATATGTTGTGTTTGTGTTATGGGCACAGTAACCTATGCACGAATACCAACCCACGGTCCAACATGAATATACTTTATTCGCGGAGCAATGTTGATAAAGTATTTTACCCAAATTACATAAGATATCTTACATGTTTATGAGATGTTCATGAGGTATCCTATATGTTTTGAGATATCTTGTATGTTTGTGAGATATCTTATATAATTTGGTAAAATCCTGGATCAACGTTGCTCCGTGAATAATTGACCTTAGCTGTTGAATATATATATATACACTGTATATTTATATATGTGTATAATATTAGTATGGATACTTTAATACATATATATGTACTGTTGGTAGGGAATCCGTGACCAGTTTATCATAGATTAAGATCTGGACAACACTGGTGGTCAATATTATGATGTTCTGTCCGATCCGATTTGATGTGAATTCCATTATAATCCAATTACAATCCATAAAATGCTCCTCAATTAAGCATAGCAATCCAACGCCGATGTAAAATTCAGGTTTCTTCTTTTTAGCGAATGAATTGGGTGCGGGGTTTGGGGGTGGGGATGGCGGGGAGGGGGCGAGGGGGTACACGGGTGTGGGTGGGGTGGGGGATACACGAATGCGGGGTTGGGGGTGGGGTGGGTGGGGGGATACACTGGTGCGGGGTTGGGGGTGGGGTGGGATGGGGGGATACACGGGTGCGGGGTTGGAGGAGGTATCTGTTGCACAAATTTCCAATGTATAATATTCACAGTCATGCTGTTAAATAGAGTTACCTGTCGCTGGACGGCGTTGCAATATCAGAGCAAAGCTATTTTCATGTGCCATTTCATTATCTTGCTAATTGATTAAATGTATATTTCTATCTTATGAGTTAGTATGTTAGTTTAGTAAACAACATGCTAAGCATGGAAACAATTATACAAACACATGCAACCAGAAAATCACGATGATGGCGCGCCAAGGACTATAGGAGCGTGTCTCGGAGATAAACAAACATTTTACCGTACTTTTTCATATAAATTGTATCCATTCACCTAAATCTTTTGGATATCAAGCATAAGACAACAGTTTAGGCAGTAGGGGAAGAGGACGGACAGAACTTGTGTGTGTGTGTGTGTGGGGGGGGGGGGGGGGGGGGGGGGGGGGTATAAGGTTTCTTTCGCTTTTGACTGCATGTCGGAAGTTTTATATAGCAAATACACAAATACACAAATAAAGGACAAAACCTGGTGTCAAAGTCAGCAATTATCGAAGACGCAATTGAAAGCACCGATGAATATACAAAACAGCCGTTATTGAAATTGCGGGCGCAAAATAATGATAATACGGGTACGGACGAAGAAACCGGTAGCAACTGTACTTGCACTGTTCGGGTGTTCAAACCAACTCGGTCGGTCAGTGTTCAAGGTTGTGAAACTACTGCAACCAAATCAAGGATAGGGGATGACGGGAACGTTATGTACAGGAGTACACTGGAATGAATGAGTCATAAATGTTATGGAGGATTTCATGGGTTCAGTGAACGTGGACGGAATTTCCTATGTATGCTTGTGATACAATTAATTTCAATAATTTCCACAAGTTTTAAGCAAAATTTGCCATAAATATTTTCTATATCTCATTTCAAAGTGATCCTGAACTGTCCAAGGGCAATGTTATAGGGGTGGTAGGGCAATATGTGATGTACGGTCAGGGTAGTGATGTATGGTAGGGTGGGGCAGTTATGTACGGTAGGGTGGGGCAGTGATGTACGGTAGGGTGGGACAGTTATGTACGGTAGGGTGGGGTAGTGATGTACGATAGGGTGGGGTAGTTATGTACGACGGGGCGGGCAGTGATGTACGGTAGGAAGGGGTAGTGATGTACGGTGGGGTGGGACAGTATGTGATGCTGGTCAGGGTAGTAATGTATGGTAGGGTGGGGCGGTGATGTACGGTAGGGTGGGGCAGTTATGTACGGTAGGGTGGGCAGTGATGTACGGTGGGAAGGGGCAGTGATGTACGGTGGGAAGGGGCAGTGATGTACGGTAGGGTGGGGCAATGATGTACTGTAGGGAGGGGCAGTGATGTACGGTACAGGGTGGGCAGTAATGTACCGTTTGTACGGTAATTTTGGACAGCAATGAGGGGCGGGTGGGTCAGTGTTGT
Source organism: Pecten maximus (assembly GCF_902652985.1). Classification (NCBI taxonomy): domain Eukaryota; kingdom Metazoa; phylum Mollusca; class Bivalvia; order Pectinida; family Pectinidae; genus Pecten; species Pecten maximus. Next base: position 36,506,899 of record NC_047020.1, read on the forward strand.
TGAGATGTTTACACAGAGTAATGTATGGGAGCATGGGGTAGTAACAGGGGGAGGGGAGGGGTAGTAACAGGGGGAGGGGAGGGGTAGTAACGGGGGGAGGGGGAGGGGTAGTAACGGGGGAGGGGAGGGGTAGTAAACAGGGGGAGGGGAGGGGAGGGGGAGTAACGGGGGAGGGAGGGGGTACGGGGTGTAGTAACAGGGGGAGGGGAGTTAGTAACGGGGAGGGGAGGGG